>NC_081425.1:67423675-67618675 GCF_949786415.1 Peromyscus eremicus | reverse complement strand
CCAACTCCACTCAGCCTCAGCGATGGCTCTTCAGGATGTGTGCAAGTGGCAGTCCCCCGACACCCAGGGGCCATCCCCTCACTTGCCTGCGGCCGGTGGCTGGGCTGTGCCCCGGGGCTGCGACCCTCAAACCTTCCTGCAGACCTATGGCCCCAGGCTGGCTCATGGCACCACCACCCTGGCTTTTCGCTTCCGTCACGGTGTCATTGCCGCCGCTGACACTCGTTCCTCCTGCGGCAGCTATGTGGCATGTCCAGCCTCACGAAAGGTCATCCCTGTGCACCAGCACCTCCTGGGTACCACCTCTGGAACCTCTGCGGACTGTGTCACGTGGTATCGGGTGCTACAGCGGGAGCTGCGGCTCCGGGAACTGAGGGAAGGTCAGCTGCCCAGTGTGGCAGGCACAGCCAAGCTCCTGTCAGCTATGCTGTCCTGCTACCGGGGTCTGGATCTGTGTGTGGCCACTGCCCTGTGCGGCTGGGACCACTCGGGCCCCGCCCTTTTCTATGTCTACAGTGATGGCACTTGTCTGCAGGGGGACGTCTTCTCTGTGGGCTCTGGATCTCCGTATGCCTATGGCGTGCTTGACCGTGGCTACCGCTATGACATGACCATTCAGGAAGCCTACGCCCTGGCCCGCTGCGCTGTGGCCCATGCCACCCACCGTGACGCTTATTCAGGGGGCTCAGTGGACCTTTTCCATGTTCGAGAGACTGGGTGGGAGTATGTATCCCGCAGTGATGCCTGTGTGCTGTATAGGGAGCTGCGGAAAGCCCCCGGCTTGGAGCAGGAGGCGGAAGCCAGTCCAGTGCACCCTGAGCCTGCCTCTCCACAAGACGCTGAAGAAGGTGGAGAACTCTTGGTGGAGCCAGAGGAGGTGACCCCAGAAGACGACAGGATAATAGCAAAGACTGAAACGATGTGAGAAAGGACAGAACTTGGGAGACCCAGACAGGGCGGGTGGGTTGGGGAATGAGGCTGCCTTAGCAGGGCCAGTTCTGGAAGCAGCCTAGTTCTGGAAACAGCTTCATGGCATCTGGCTCTGGCCCTTCTGGGTTGCCTGCTTTATTTGTTTAAGTCCCTATCCTTTCTGCCTCCCAGAGCTATCGACGTCCCTGCCCAACATGTCGTGATGATGCCCGATGGATGGTTATAGCCTCTCCTGCCTCTAAACGGACATACCAAACACTTGTTGCATGCCTGCTGCGTGCCAACTGCCCTGGTGTGTGCCAGACTCTTTTTGGTCGTCCCATCCCAGTCTCTGTTCTCATTTTGGTCCTTATCTGTCAGAGTCTTTGTCTCTCTCTCCTGGTCACTTCTCACCTTGGTCAGGCAGGCCAGCAGCGAGGAGAGAGCAGCCTTTCTCAGAAAGACTTAGAAGCCCTGGAGGCTGCAGGGCCTAGTTCAGTTATAGTGGTGATGGGCTCGTCTCTGCTGCCCCCCTGCCGTGACCATCATGACTGTACTAATTCCTCCCTCCTGTACTGAGTGCTGTTCTCAGGACAGCTTTTGGAAGCATGATCCTTATTGAAGCGGGATCAGGTTTAGAGAGTTATGGGACTTACCAGGTTACGGTAGGCGACAACATTGTAGGCTTAGACACACTCAACCCTTCCTGGGCTCTCTGTGCATATTTCTCTCCCAGCCCCCACTGCCCTGTCCCCCCCCTCCCCTTTTGGTTTTTCGAGACAGGGTTTCTCTTGGTGCCTGTCCTGGATCTTGCTCTGTAGACCAGGCTGGCCTTGAACTCACAGAGATCCTCCTGGCTCTGCCTCCTGAGTGCTGAGATTAAAGGCATGGGCCACCATGGCCTGGCTGCCCTGCTTCCCCCCTTTGAGACAGGGTTTCTCTGTGTAGTCTTGGCTTTCTTGGAACTCACTCTGTAGACCATGCTGGCCTTGAACTCACAGAGATCTGCCTGCCCCTTGCTTCCTGGGTGCTGAGATTAAAGATGTGAGCCAACTGTCCTGCCTTTTCTGCCTTCTTTGCAAGCTTCTGGGGAAGAGGCCAAGCCCCTGCCTATTTGCTAGAGATGAATGAACTCCAAGGAACCCATGGGCTTGGAGGGGTGAGCTCAGAAAAACTGCCCATTCCCAGGCTTATCTGGCTATGCTGGCCAGGGCCTGAGCCCTGCCCTGTAGCCTAGCCCTGTTCTCTACTCACCAGACTTCTCCCTGTTCTTCACTCCTCTCCGGTTGCTCTCTCCAGAGGACTACACTGGTGGTGCCAGCTAGCACATCTTCTGGTCTTCCTGGCCTGCTTTGGGCTTCCCAGGGGGCCCGGACTTGGAGATCCAGGCTTTCAGCTTCTGGAGAACCACTGCCCTCTCCCCAGGCTGGTCAGGAGGTGGGGTCTGAAGGAAGACCATTGAAACTTTTCTCTTACCCCCAGTCCTAAGACTGACAGCTGCTTCTCCCTCTTCCTTGACCGTCTACACTTCGGATTAAGATTTAAGAACTCATTGACATTGGACTTACAGACTCTGAACGGGATTCTCCAAACTCTGGAGAGTTGGAAGGAAAGTCGGGGACCCTCAGAAAGAACAGGGGACTACAGAAAGTCCTCAGTACATGGGAACTAGTTTGCAAGCCAGGGTGGAGTCTGGCTATTGGCCCTCACAGCAGCCTTCACCCCTGCAAACTGCCCAGCCTTAGGGAGGAGATGTGGGTCTCTGGGGGTGATAACTGAAGGTCACGGACACTTGGGACCTCCTAGTCCTGGAGGAGCACATGAGGAGGGGCAGCTTTGGCACAGGCATGAGTGGGTTCAGAGTCATGGCCACTGATGTGAGTAGATCTTACATCCAACTATAGGTGATTCAGGGTAGGTGTCTGCACGTGAGTGTGGCAGGAGAGGCATGTGTGGTGACTCTGGAAGAGAAAGGAGCTTGAATAAGAGCAGCCACTGCAGTCTGTGTGGCAGTGCCAGCCTCTGCCCTCCTCCCCCTTTGTACACCTTGCACAGTGGAGAGCCACAGAAAAGAGGGCTTGGGGCCGGGCTGTGCACCAGCCCATAACTACTCCTTACCCTCCTGGTCTGTTCTGGAGCTTAGGGGCAGAGGAGTGGTCTGGGTGGGCATGTGAGCACAGAAAAGGCTTCTATGAAGGGGTTTGTGTGTGTGTGTGTGTGTGTGTGTGTGTGTACCCAGCCCAATTCCCTGAGATGTTCTGTACCTCTCTTCCCAGACTAGACAAGGAGGCTAGAACCCTGAAAGAACAAAGCTTGCATCTACTTCTTCTATCTCCTTTTCTCCCCCCCCCCCCCCCCCCCCCCCCCGAGTCAGGGTTCTCTGTGTAATAGCTCTGGCTGTCCTGGAATTAGCTCTGCAGATCAGGCTGGCCTCGAACTTACAGAGACTCACCCACCTGCCTCCTGAGTGCTGGGATTAAAGGCATGTGCCTTTTTTGTTCATTTTTAATTTTTTTAGATTCATGTACAGGAGTGTTTTGTCTCCATGTATGTTCTGTACCACACACTGGCCTGGTGCCTGCAGGTCAGAAAAAGGATGTCAGATCAAATCCCCTGGACACAGGGATGCTTGTGAGCCACCATGTGGACGTTGAGTATTGAACCCGAGTCTTCTGGAAGAGCAGCCAATGCTCTTCACACCTGGGCTACCCCCCCCCCAGTCGTCGTCCCCCCAGCGGGGTCCCCCCCCCCGCCCCCCCCATTCCTTTACTTTTCTAATGCATTGTTGGAGTGCCTCAGTGGGGTCGGTCGGACCAGGCAGGCAAAGTTAATGTCCCTTTTGAATGTACCCTTCTCGACCTGAGACGGGTCCAGGATCATTTTGTTCACTGTTCCAGTAACTTTTAAAGGTTGAAGCAGCTATCGAGGTGAGACCAAAGGGCCTGAGAGCCTGCCTGGACCGCAGGGCCCTGTCCTCTCTGACGCCCTGCTGTGGCTGCTGCAGCTTCAGTTGAGGCCCTGGAGGGATGGACACCTGCTCGTTTGCAGGCCTTTTAATGCAGCTTCAGCAGAGGGAATAACCAGCCACCGAGAGAGGGCTCTTAGCTTCCCACCGCCTGGTCATTCTAAGTCAGCAATTATGGAAGGCACGAGAAGGTTTGCCCCCAGCGGTGTGGCCTGAATCTCAGCCCTCAGAGATGGAGGCTTGTTGTGAGTTTAAGGCTAGCCAGGGCTACACAGTAAGGTCCAGATCAGCCTGAGCTACATGGCGAGACCCAGCCACTCCCCCCTCTCTCGTGAAAACAGCTTTCTCCAATTGCCAGCATTACACATTTAGTAGGGAGGGTCACAAAGACCTGCGGGGACCCACTTCCTTCCTGGGTAGCCTGGGTAGCCTTTTCAGGAGAAAAGGCCTGAGACTTGTGCTGTTCCCCGAGCAGATGCCTCCTCTGCCTCCGGAGGTAAGCATGGAGGATGTTGGCAGTCCCAACTAGCTGCCACCCCACCTGATGTCCTTTACTGCTTAGCCACTCACACCCTGCTTCTCAGACTCTTCTTCTGTGCTCCATGGAGACTAAGCCCTTCTGTGGGCTGAGGAGATGTGTGTAGAAGTGGAAGTGGGAGGCCTCAATCAGTGTGGCTGCCCACCATGGCCCGTTCTTTAGCAGTACTCTAGGCCCAGGGCTGGCTTGCGGCTGGCCGGCTGCCCACCCACATTCTCGTTGTTACTAGTATGGCGAAACTTCCTCTTGCCCTCTGCTTGGTCTCTTGTCTCCGCTCACTCTGTATCCCCCTTGTTCAATCTCCTCTTGCCAATCGCAGAGGTTCATTTCTGGAGACAGTATGAGACAAATGGAGTGGACCTGAAGAGTTGGTGGTGGACACGGAGACAGTCACTATCCTTCTGCTCCTCAAACGGACCGGTCCAAACACTCCTCTGAGAGGGTAAAGCCGGTACCTCCAAGAAGGAATGAGCTGGGAATGGAGAGTTTAGACCGCTTCCACCCTCAGCACAGAGGAAGCTCTGTCCAGAAAGCTGAGTATGAAACAGAAGCAGGCTCCTACTTTACAAAATAAAGTGTTTATTATGAAATTAGAGATGGAGGCCCCTCCCCTTCCTCCCTTTTTCCCTTCCCCAGCTGCCTCCCCTTTCTCTCCCCCCTCCCTTCCCTTCTGGGGCCTGAGAAGCACACAAGACAATGCTCAGAGCTGGGATGCCCAGGGCAGGCTGACGGCTGGGCAGAGCTCCAGGGAGGTGGCCACGTGGGGGCTGAAGCTCTTGCCCTGGGAGGTGAGCTGGCTTCCTTCTTCCTTCTGCTAGAAGCCAGTGGAGCCAGGATGAGGCCATGAGTGATGGATGGAACCATGCGGGCAGGTCTGGGAGGAATGGAGAGTTGGTTTAGGAGGAGGATTGGGTCCTCCCCCTTTGGTCCACCCTCTCCCGTGTAGTCCACGGACACTGACCTGGTACAGAGCATCTCCTGCAGTAGGGTGGGGCAGCAGTGGCTGGAAGATTCTCTTGCTTTTGGGATGGATAACAGGGAAACAAACAAACAAACAAACAAACAAACAACAAACCAAAAAGCCAGGGACTCAAAGAGAAGGGAGGAACATGTGGGCAGGAGACAGACAGAGAGCATGTGTGTGGGCAAGGGAGACAGAGTCTGAGCGATTAGAATTTACTAGACGAAAACAGCCACAAAGTCACAGTGAGAACAGAGGTTGGGTCAGTTATAAACCCAACCCCCGACAGTGGAGAATCACAGACAGGGATCTCTGGAGAAACACACAGACCGACTGAGGAGCGGGAGGTAAAAGGAGGGTAGGAGTGGGGGGGGGGGAGGAGGGACAGACACATCGGGCCCCTGGGCTGCCCCCCGCCTGCCTGGACCCCGTGGGGCTCACTCAGAGGGCCTGTGCACGCTGCCCCATGCCCCACCCACCGCAGCGCAGCACAGCGGCAGGGCCAGGGCCGGCCTCAGGGGGCCGGGGGCTCCTTGGCCCCATACAGCTCAGCCAGAGTGCGGAAGAGTGGACCCCAGTCGTCCAGTGGCTCGGTGGGGCCGGGGACACCGCCAGCCTCGCTGCCCGAGCCCAGCGAGCTGAGCGAGCCGCAGGAGGAGCCCCGGCCCTCATAGCCGTAGACCTGCACCGAGTCGTACGGGGGCACACTGGGGTCCTCGTCCGCCTCGCGCAGCCGCAGCGCCAGCAACTGCGCCACATCGGCGGGGCCCGGCGGCGGCCTGGGCTGGCGGGGCGCTCGGGTCCGCGGCAGCACGTCGCGGCGCACCGGCGGGCCCGCCGCTGCAGGAGCGGCTCCATCCGGGTTCTGCAAGGCGGCGATGTCAAAGGCCTCGGTGTCCTCCTCTCCACCGCCCTCGTCATCGTAGGTGATGATGTTCTCGCGGACGTCCTCCTCCTCCAGGACCATCAGTGCTTCCTGCTTCTGCCGCCTCAGGGCCACGAAGAGCACCACCAGGGCTGCAGGAGAGCACACAGGCCACCGAGCCAGCTGGTTCCCATGAGGGGCCAGAGGAAAGCCAGCCGAGGCAGTGTGGCCAGAGGCTGCAAGCCCTAGATCTGACACTGGGCAGACCTTGCTTTGATTTCTGCCTTGGCCCTCTGCTTTGTGTGCATTTATGTGGAAAAAAGTTTTATCTCCTTAGGTGTTTGAAAGGTTAAAATGAAACATTCGTGATGTGCCCAGCATCATCACACTTGACATGGAATAAGAGCTCTTTACCTTTTATATAAGGCTGGTGACTATCACGGATTTGCAGGTCCTCTCTATGAGACCAAACGCTTTCTCTTGGACCCATCAGGTAGTGGAAAACCCAGGCCGAAGGGGGTCATTCATGCCCTGTGTCTAGACCTGCTCTCTCCCTCCCCACATCTTGCCCCACTGTGGCCTGACTCACCGAGCAGGGTGCCCATGCAGGTGACAACAGCAAGCAGGGCCCCAGTGCTGAGACCGGTGGGTGAGAGCTGAGCCTCGGGCCAGCAGGATGCCATGGAGCCATCGGGCCGGCAGCGGCACACACTGACAGTCACCGTGGCAGTACTGCTCAGAGCTGGCTGTCCCCAGTCCCAGAGTTCTATAGGAACCAAGTAGGGGGCCTGGCGTGGCGGAGCAGGGCGGGAGGGTAGCAGCAGGCTGGCAGAGCCATCTGTGGAGAAAGGGAGGTTGGTTGGGGCCCGGTGGTGATACAGTGTGGACCCTAATAAACTTGCCTGAGGACCAGAGGGCAGAGCCAGCCACTAGATTAGACACAGAGGTCAGGCTATGGTGGCACACACCCTTAATCCTATCACTCAGGAGGCAGAGATCTGTCTGGATCTCTGTGAGTTCAAGGCCACGCTGGAAACAGAGCCAGGCAATGGGGGCACACATCTTTAATCCCAGTACTGGGAAGCACACACGCCTTTAATCCCAGGACGTAATATGGCAGGGCAGAGAAAGGTATATAGGGCTTGAGGAAACAGGAACTCACTCTCTTTAGGCCGAGGATTTCATAGAGGTAAGAACTAGTGGCTGGGTCTGTCCTCCGATCCTCAGGCAAGTTTACTAGGGTACACAATATATCACCCCAGGGTACCTTCCTGTAGGGTTGGTCCAGCCCACAGAGCCAGCTTTCCCAGGCAAGGTTTACGTAAAGAACAAACAGGTAAGTGTCAACGATCCCCTACCTTCTGTTGGCAGATGGTTCCACAGGGAAGGCAGGGGCAGTCAGGCAGGGCCAGGGGTGTGGGAGGGAGAGGAGGGAGTCAGGCATGGTGTGGTTGCAGAAGGCCACCCACCTCGGTTGTCCCGGACTGTAAAGTTGGCATCAGGGCCCACAGGGCCTTGAAGGGAGACTTGGCTACTGTTGCCAACTTCATCTCTGTCTAGAGCCCGGATGACCTGAATCAACTGGGGTAGATGATTAAAGGCCTCTCAGTGGGATGGCCGCCGGAGGCCTGAGAGTGCAACCCATCTACCTCAGCTGCTTACCTGGCCGGGGGCTGCAGAATCACACACGAAAATGTCATAGGGCTCAGCCAGCTGGGGGGCATTGTCGTTTTCATCCAGGGTCTGGATGGCCACTTGCACACGGGAGGATTGTGCAGAGCTATCTGAAGCCAGAATACCGACATATGTACACCATACACGCACATACAACATACATGGTCCACAGGCATAGATGTCACACAGCATGCACACAGAGCAACATGAGGTAGCCTGTAATACACAAGCAGCACACCATGTTTTAAAGTGGGTGGAACTATACCAAGTGCATGTGTGTTCACGCGCTACTTAAGATATATATCATATAATACACATGCAACAAATATACTGAACTGATGATGTACACACACAGCAAACTCATGCAAGATAAACACGGCGTATGCTTAAATGAAAGGTAAGTAGAAGGCACACACAAGGTGTGTGGATATAAACCAAGAAATAAATGAAGTCATACTGTACACATCATATGTGAGTGTTGAAAACAAATCACACACACACAAAGCAGAAACAAACGGTGAGTGAGGCATTAACCCCCATCCTTCCCTGGCCCAGAGAATGAGCTTTCATGCACACGTAGAATGGACACACACACACCATCAAAGGTCTGGGAAGCTGTAATACAGTAGTAATCTGTATCACTGAGAGCTGACCCTGTACAGGGAAGAACCCCTCACAGGGTGCAGAGCTTAGGCCCCACCCTATGTGGCTCTCTAGCACTTTCTTACTTTGTTTCTCATTCTCAGTGGCATTCGAGAGAGAATGCTAAGTGTACTGAGCGTCCCGATTCCTTGAGTCTTTTCTCTAGGATGAGGGAGAGCTGGCTGGCCCTAGTGAAAGGGGCTGAGTTGTTCACTGCTTAGGGCAGGGCAGGCTGTACGGGCTGCCTGGCCCTAAGGTCGGAAATATCGAGACAGAATGAATGAGTCTTTCACTGCAGTAGGGGCCGTGAGCCACTAGCCAATATCAGGGTGGGGGGTAAGAACAGGATTTGGCAAGAATTAGAGAACACAGTGGGACACACACACACACACACACACACACACACACACACACACACACAGCTACAGATAAACAAGCAACCAGACACAATGCAGTAAATAATGTAATACACACTCATACACATAAAATCATTTCTACAGATACACCTGCAGCTACAGATACCCACAACTGCCAGCAAGAACACAGCCGTACAGACAGAAGCAAACACAAACATATTTAACACACGTGATAAGCAGGAAGGCGGAGGAGATAAGAGATCACACTGCAAACCGACTGGGTCAGATGCCTCTGTCATTCATTTTCTGTGTGGCTTTGGGAAGTCACTTAACTTCCCTTTATATGAGTTCCCTCACTTGGAAGCAGGGGGATCATCATATCTTCCTCATCAAGGTGTAATAATTAAATGAGTCAATCCATTTCTGGTCCTTAAAATAGTACCTAATATATAATAAGTAGTAACTCATCCGTCCACAAATACTCACACACACAAAGTATTACCTATAGCTACCTGTGTACACCACTATACACATTCAATCACACGCACAAATACCACAAACATAATTCTATGCAAACACTCAAGTGTGAACACATATTTCATTACAGATGTATGTCACATGTGCATGTATATGCATTTATATTTAAGATAGGGTCTCATGTCCCTCAGGCTGTCCTGGAACTGATTCTCCTGCCTCCCTAGTGCTGAGATTACAGGAGTGTGCCACACAGCTGTGTACCTCACACATATGAATTATATCCATTCCCGAGTACATGTCCATATGTCCATACACATACAGCTCTTTGTTGACATGTACTGACATCGATACATAGAGCCCTAACGCTGGTGTACAATTTAAAAACAGCAGGAACGTGAGTAGGGGACATAAGGTGCCTACTTACAGAAGGGAGTTTTCCTGTCTCTCCAGGGCAGAGAACTGAACCAGGCGCTGGTGTTGGTGGAGGGCACCAGAGAGGCTCCATACATGGAGCTGGCACACGTCCCCTACTTCAGTGTGTGGGGGCAAGTCCCTGCAAATGTCCTAGAAGGGTTCCCTTCTGGGGGCTGCTAACACACTCCTACATAGTCCTTTCCTGGCCCTGAGCAGTTTGTTAACACACAGGTCGGGAGGTATAGTCTCAGGCTGAGCAAATCAGGCGAGGCATGAGTGTGAGGTAGGGAGACTGCTTAGGCAGGCCCTCCCTGCCTGTTTCATGGTGAGGCTCCAGGCTGCAGGCCAGGAACCGAACAGACAGAACAGGCCACGGCTGTCACCTCCCCTCCCCACCCACATCCAGGGACGGCTCTCTGCCAGAACGGGACTCCTCACCCAGCTCTGTGGCTAGCACGGTGAGGTTGTGCCAGACCCGAGCCTCGCGGTCCAGGAGCACTGCTGTTCGGATAGTGCCATCTTCGGGCTCGATGGAGAAGCAACGCTCTGGATCCGAGTAGGGGAGGATGGAATATCTAGAGAAAACGGGACGGATCTGGGAGCTGCCACCTCTCCGGCTCCCCTTTCCTCCCCCACCTCAGGGCTCATCTTGAGCAGAGCCTTAGCAGCCACTCAGAGCCACCGGTCAGGCTGGAGTTCCCTGGGAGGCCCTAAGAGTTAGGGGGACGGGATGTGGTAGGAGTGGTTGAGGAGGAGAGACAAACACTACCTGTGTTTCAGACTTGGAGGCTCTGTTCTGGGAGCCTAGGGACCTGTGTTTCACCCCTGCTCTGCCTCAGACCAACTGTGTGACCTTGGGGGAAATCATTTGACCTTGTTTAATCAACTGCAAAATGGGAATGACACCAGCACCTCCCTCACGGAGCTGTGTCGGGGACGCTGGTCTGGAAGGCGGAAGAGCCGTGGTTTGCAAGGCAGACCACGCCAAAGCTGGAAACCGGCTCTGTCACTCCCCGTGGGCACGCCACCTAGCCACTCACGGTTGGCCTCTAAAACAACTGGCGGTGATGGGCCCTACTTCATAGGGACATGGTGAGAATTAAATGTTATGGAGTGGGTAAAACGGGAAGCGCTTAGGGTACGATCAACAGAGAACCAACCATTTATCAAACGAGAGTCCGTTTGCTTGTACGGCCACTAGGGGGTGCCACTCTGGTCCACCCAGGGAAGTAGGTGGAGGAGGGTTGGGCTGTGGTTAGTCAGGCCCTCCAGGGTTCCTCTAGCATGGGAAGTGAGACCTTGGCCACGGGATATGACTTGCCCCAAAGATGGCACATCCTGTGCATAGCCAGCCTCTGCGATCCTTTAAGAAAGCCTTGTCCCTCCCCAGCTCACAGTCCCGCTGACCTGATCGGGCTGGCCGGGGAGTCCAGGTCACTGGCTGAGATCTGGCCCACCAGGGTCCCGGGAGCCTTGTTTTCAGGTACTGTCAGGTGGTAGGTGGCCTGGGTGAAGGCAGGTGGCTCTGGGGCATCCTGCACCGCCACTCGCACGGAGGCCACGTCCTTGAAGGGACCTCGCCGCAGGTAGGCGGGGTCGATGAGTGTGTTGGTGGCTTCTACCCGGAAGGTGTAAGAGCGGCGGGTCTCGAAGTCCAGGGGCTATGATGAGGGGAGACGGAGAGCGATGGATTGGAAATGGGTGGGCCCAGCTCACAGGTGCAAAGTCTCTTCACCATGTGCACCTAGTGCCGAGGAGGGGGGACACTGGAGAGGTGTGGCCTCAGTGGTCATGGTGGGTGGACCCTGCAGAGCTCCCCTGGAGACTTAAGTAACCTTGAGACGCTCACTCCCCCTTCTAGCTTTCCGAACCTCACCTAAAAGGTTCGAGGATCACTATGACCTCCAAGTTCTAACACAGGGGTCCTAAGTACGGTTCTAGGAAACTAGTTGAAAGTATGGCCAGGGAGTGGGGTAGGGGTGAGGTATAAGGGAGCCTCTGGTGCAGGAGCTCTATTGCTGTCCTTTTTTTCTCGGTGCTAGGGATGAAATCTCAGCCTTTGGGCATGTTAGGCCAAGCTCCTACCACTGAGCTTTCCGCCCCCAGCTGAGTCTGCGGGTGTTAACGGACGGACGGAAGGCTAACCTTCCGGACAGTAAGGAGCCCGTCCTGACCCTGGGAGTCGGTGCTGATGCTGAAGGCCTCTGATCCTTCCCCATCCAGGATGCTGTATGCCATTAGGGCATTGTCCCCTAGGTCGGGGTCCTGGGCCTTGAGCCGGCCCACCAGGGTTCCCGGTCCAGCTGTCTCCACCACAGAGAACTGGTACAGACCTTAGGGGAACAAGCAGGGGAGATGTGTTCTTAGAGGTGTCTCCAGCCCTCCTGCCCTCCCCCCACCAGCACTTCCTTTTTCCAGGGTCTGGCTGGGGTGGGACTGAGGAGGGACGGCTTCTCTAGAAGCTGTGGGGTAGGGCAATCAAAGGATTGTATGGGCTCGGACCGCCCTCTTACTCTGAGGGAACTTGGGGGGGTTGTCGTTGACATCACTGAGGGTGACGGTGACTGTAGTACTGCCTGACAGCCCCCCCATGTGGCCACCCATATCCTTGGCTTGGATCACCACCAAGAACTCCTCTTGGGTCTCCCGGTCCATGTTGGGGATGGCAGTACGAACCACTCCTAAGGGAGAGACACTGGGTCAGGGGTGTTTGTCCCCACGGCGGCCCCACGAGGTTCCTGGGTCCATCCTCACCCGTCTGGGGGTCCACAGAGAAGAAAGGCAGCCCATCCAGCACAGTGTATACCAGTTTGGCGCTGTTCCCATAGCTGGGGTCATCGGCGTCATGAGCAGTCACTTGGATTACAGACGTCCCTGCGGGAGATTCCCGTATCCCGTTCAGCGGCGGCAAGGCCAGGAGAGAAGAGTAGATTGAGGGACCCCAGATGTGAAGAAGGCTGAGTTAAAGGGGTAGTTCTAGGGTAGACAACAAAAGGGGCAGGAAGGGGGAAAGAGCTAGGGCATCCAGAGCTGGGGTGCTCACCCACGTTGGACATCTCGGGCACGGTGGCATGGTAGGGCCCGAGGGGAAACACAGGCGGATTGTCATTGATGTCTTGCACTTTGATGATGAACTCTGAGGGGGGCTCCAGGGGCCGGTTGGAGGCTCGGTCCACCGCTTGGGCCAGCAGCACGTACTGTGCTTTCTCCTCCCGGTCCAGGCTCTTGGTCACGTGGATATTGCCCGTGGCCTCATCAATCACAAACACAGTGCCTGCCCCCTCCCCGGTCAGCAGGTACTTGGTGCGGCCCTCACCCCGGTCAACATCTGAGTGCAGCTGTAAGAGTCGGAGGAGATGGCAGGAGGCTTCGAGCGAGCGCAGAGCCACGGGTTAGAGACTAGGTTTGGGCTGAGTGTTAGGAATGCCAGGGGACCAAGGTCATTGCAGAGTGATGGGAGTTACAGGGCAGGGCCCAAGGGCCCGACAGACCAGACGGAGAAGACATGGGAAGGGCTGATCCTTACCTTGCCAATAAGGACGGGCTCTGGACCAGAATATTCCTCAATGACAAAGAACTGGTTCCAGACCCAGCTCCTTCGGGTCCGCAGCAGGGTAGGACCTGAGTGTCCCCGGGACCCTGCCCAGGCTGGGACTGGAGCTGCCAGGCGCCCCATGCAGCCCCAGCCACCCAGCCAGGCCAACAGGAGCCGCACAAGGCCCCACATGCTTGTAATCCAGCCAGGGCTCTTGTTCACTGGCCCCAGGTGCTGAGGCCGGGCAGGGCCAGGTGGCCCATGAGCTGGTCGGGGAAGATGCGTTGAGGCTACCCCATGGATCCACACCTGTAGGACAGGTAGTGAGCGGCTCAGGATCAAGGAAAGTCTAAATCCTACTCCCCTCCCAAATTAGATTCTGAAGCCTAGGTCTCTAAGAAAGCAGACACCCACTGCCCAGAACCCAGTCCAAGACAGACAGTGATCCTTCCACCCAGCTCTGCCTGGATTCACCTCCAGCCCTCCAAGCCCATAAATCTCAGGGCAGTCAACTCTGGAAAGCTGGGGAGGAAGAAGCAAGGGGGACAGATGCTGAAGGGACTTGGAATTTCAAATCCTGTTCTGTCCTTCTACCTTGGGCACAGAACTAGGAGGGTGCTAGGGAAGGTAGGTGGGCTGACAGAGAAGGGCTAAAAATCAAGAGGTTGGATTCACTGACACGTAGCCGTCCTTATCCACAGGGTCAGGCTGGGACTTAGAACCGCCCCCCCCCAGGAACCCCACCTATCCAGATTGTCCCCAGCCCACTAGCTGCAGTCTTTAAGGGGAATTGGTCTAACGGAGCAGAGTGAGCTGGAAGAATTGGGAGCAGGGTTGCAGGCAGTGCAAGGAGGCTGAGGGAAGCTGAAGTGGAGGCTGATCCAGGGGCCAGAGACAGTGGTTGAGGGCTCTGGATCGAGAACCAGGAATGGTCTGGCAGACAGGGAGAGCAGAGGAGAAAGACAGATCACAGAGAGAGAAGGGCGGCAAGAGAGAAGCAAAGACATCAGGGAGGCAGCCTGGGTATCTGGAAGGTAGAAAAGGAGTCCTAGGTACTAGGCATGGGAACTGGTAGGGGCAGAGGAGCGGTCAGGCTGCGTGTGTGTGTGTGTGTGTGTGTGTGTGTGTGTGTGTGCGTGTGTGTGTGCGTGTGTGTGATCAGGCCTCGGGAACTTCATTCTGGTAGAGTAAGCTACCAGGAGCAGTAGAGGTAGGGAGGGGCTGCGGGAAAGGAGCTAGAGAGAGGACCCTTCCCATTTCTCTCCCTTCTCCTGAAGGGGCCCATGGTCAGGTAGCTGCGCCCTCCTCCTCCCCCAGAGCAGACGCACACACCTGACAGGCCGTTTGCTCCCAAGAGAAAAGAAGCCAGAGGGCAGCAGGGGACCAGGGAGACAGGCGGGACGAAGAGGAGAGAAGGAAACAGGAGCGGGCAGCAGGATAGCAGGAGGAGGAGAGGAGCGGAGAGGAGAGCAAGGCAGTGGGAGAGGGGAGGAGAGCGGGAAAGGGGAAAGGGGAGGAAGGTAGAAGAAGAAAAAGGCAGAAGAGATGGGAAGAGACAGGACAAGAGGAACAGAGCAGGGGCAGAGAGGCGGAAGGGTCAAGAGAAATCAGGAGAGGCAAAAGGGAGAGGTGTGTAGGAAGGGAGAGAGCAGAGCGCGGGAGAACCGAGCGAGCCGGTACGGCTGGCAGCCAGAGCGCACCGCAAGCTGCGGGCCCCCCGCTGCCCCCGCGAGGATTCCCGACCCGGGCAGGCGCCCTTACCTGGCACTGCCAAGGGGCTCGGGACTGCGAGCAGCGCCCCGCCCGCCTCCGTCGTCGGCTCCCCGGGGCGCAGCCCCAAGCGGATCCAAGCCGGCGCCGCGGCTCCGCTGCAGGTCTGAGCGGCCCCGGCGAGAACAAGGGAGCGAGACGGAGGGGGCGGGGGAAGGAGGCTCCGCCTGCGGAGGAGAGGCGGCTCGCGCGGGAGAGGAGAGCCCTGCCTCCGACCCTCCCCGGCCAGTCCCCGCCCCCGCGGCTCCCGGGCTGCGGGGCGCATACAGATGCGAGGCCCCTCCCGGGCCGGCCCGCAGCGCGGCCGGGCACACGGGCAGGACGGCCGGGCTGCGCCGAGGGGCCCCAGGCGCGAACGGCCAGCACGGCACCTGCGGAGACACACCGTGAGGTGGGGCCCCGGGAGAGAGCACTGCGGGACCCGGCTTCGCGCTTTGGGTTGGGGTACGGCTGCGAGGCTGCCGCCTCGGGGTCTTGTGCTGACCACAACAGCGAGTTGAGTCGGCTAGGGTGAGCTTAAGGACGGCAGGGGAAGCGGCGGTCTAGGGAGCTCGCCAGAGACAGGGGCACGACATCGGTGGGGAGTGAATCTTTTAGGGAAGCTCTTTGCAAGGATCTAGTCTAGGGTGCTTGCGCCCCCTGGTGGCAGTTGTGGGCTGAATCTTGAGGGTGACCAAATGCCTAATTGTGCAAGGGGCTGGGAAGCCGACCCTGCCAGCTGTTAGGGTCCTACAAAGGAAAACAGGACACACTATTTATTTCCCAGAGTGAGAAAGACATCTAGCTTTGGGTTGATTAGAGCCAAGTGGGGATGAGGATCCCTGAGGGAGGCGGCTGCTCCAGAAGAATGCAGGGCCCACCATGCTCATGGCCATTCAACTTGCCCCTTTCACCCAAAACCCTTCCCAAAGAAAGACACTCAAATACTAGTTAAAACTAAGTCAGATTTTTATTTTTTTCCATAGACCACATCATTTAATAATAAAAAAAATAAAAATAAAAATTGAACAAAAGGAAAAGGTGGATATAAAGTGGAACCAGAGGGCAAGAGGCCGCAGGACAGAAGAGGCTGGGAACTGCAGGGGCCCTGGGACTCAGGAGGAGAGGCTGATTCAGCTCATAGGTGACCCAGTCCTGGCCCCGGCTGTTCCCAGAAGGCTGTGTGTGAGTACCCAAGGGAGGTGGAAAGCAGGATGGAGGGGAAATGAGAGGTCTGGGGCACTTGGCTATTCCTTCCCCCTTCTGGCCAAACCCTTCCCTCCATAACCTAGCTCTTTCCTCTCAGACTTAGTAGGAAGAAAGGAGGAGGGCTAAGTTCCAAGAGTCGGGTTGGGGGAGGGAGATTGCCACTGCTCCGTTTGGTATGTGGGGACGGGTGGCAGTTACAGTTCAGCAATGGTTCCAGGGCGGTGGTGATTGTACCTATCCCTCTGTGGCCTTTAACCTCCCAGGGCAGAGAGGCAGGTACCTGCAGCTCTCCTAGTGTTTTCTTAGCTAGCGGCGCCCACCCCGGTCCCGTACAGGTGTGCTTCGACTCCGGCTTCTGCTGTGGCGCTTGGTGTCTCTGCGGTCCCTCTCCCTGGCCCGGTCTCGGTCTCTTTCCCTCTCGCGATCTCGGTCCCCCCTGTCCCTCTCCCTCTCCCTGTCCCTCTCCCTCTCCCTGCTATGCTCTCTCCGCTTCTCCCGTTCTAGCTGTCGGTTGCGTTCCCGCTCAGCTTCCTTCTCCCGCTCCTTCTGTTCTTCCTCCTCTCGTTCCTTTCTCCTCTTCTCCCGCTCCTTGGCCCGTTCAGCCTGCTCCGCCTCCTTCTGTACAATCTGCAGTCGGGCAGGAGGGCAGAGAGAGAAAGGACATCAGTCCACACCCTGAATCCTAGCTCAGGGTCACCGTCAGTGCTGCTGTTAAACAAGGAAAGGGCAGCATGGGGGATGAGTTGTGCCCTTCTATACTCGACAGGGGCTGCTGCCACCATCCATGTGCAGTCTCTTTGGCATTTTCCTAGCTTCCATCACTCTAGATGCAAACAAATCTGAGTAGCATTTAAGCCCAAAATTCCCCCAAATTTTAATTCCCAAAACTTAAGAGGCCAACAAGATGGCTCACCGTATTAAAGCCCTTGTCACAAAGGCCTCACAACTCTCACCCCTGAAATCCATTAAGGGGGGAAGGAGAACCAGTTCCACAAAACTGTCCCCGACCTCCATGAGCACCATGGCAAGCACAGCCCCCCTTCCAACAGCTACACTAAGAAAATGCTTTAACACTCTCATAAAAAAAGCAATTCTAGACACTAAGAAGCAGAGACGACTTGTATAAAGACTTTGTAAAACATGCATTTCTTAGCTAGTAGTCAAGTTCCAAGAACATCCTTTGGCCAGTGCTGGGCCTACTCATCTCCACAAAGGACAGTACTCACCTGGCTCTCAGTCAGTGGGAGCCAATAGATGCAGGGAGCTGCCTTAGTCTTTCGGAAAAGGTCATCCAGCAGTTTAGCAGGAGGCTCCTCCTGAGCCTTTTCTGTGGTGGGAGGAAATCACCATCAGATGCATAAAACCCTCCGACCCAACCATCTGGGTCTCTGTCCCTCCAACCGGAAGATATGAACACCCTCCCTACCCTCCTCACAGCTAAACTAAGCACCTTTCTTCTCACTCTTCTTCTCTTTAGACTTGGCACGCTCTTTGCGGCGGCGGTCACGGGACCGTGATCGGGAGCGGGGCCCCTCTCGAACTTTGTCCCGGTCCCACTCCCGCTCAGACCGCGTTCTCTCCCGCCGTTCCATTTCTCGCTCCCGCTCTGCCCACTGCTCCCGGACGGCGCGTTCCTGCTCGCGCTGCTCTGCCCGGGGGTGGGGTGGGGGCTGCACTGGGGGCGGGGGCGGGGGGTGCAGGGGCCTTGGTGCTCCCTGATCCTCTGTCTTAGTTTCAGAAGGCCGATCAACCAAGAGTCCCCGGTGATAGTCCAGCTGTGGGCAGAGGGACAAGGACAGTCACGACAGGGATGACCCCAACCCCAATGAAGCAGCCCAGGTACCGGGGTACAAAGAGAGGACAATCTTAGTGACTGAGTTTGGGGGACGTCTCAGAACCCATTCCCTCCTTTCCTTTAGCTTTCTCACCTCGTCTTGCTCAGCATAGTCAGCACAGAGGAATTTGGGGTTGGACTGGGGCCACTTGACCCCATGGAGAGCTGTCCGGGTGGCCACGGCTTCCTCTACTGTTGAGTACTGGTGAGGAAGAAGCAGAGGCACAGGTACCTTTAGTCATCCCCACTCCTACAATGCTCTCCCATCTGCCACAAACAGTCAGTTCTCTGCCTCACCGTTACAAAGCAATGAGATTTGATCTTGTCAATCCAGAAGGCCTCCTCTACCAAAGTTCCTGTCCGCCCCAGTAACTCCTTCAGTTGGCCTAATGTGAAGGGACGAACCTGCCAATGAAAATGAACTTTCAGGGTCTTAAAGAAGGTTAGTCAGCACACCTAGACATCTAGCATTGAGATTTCCCAAGCGGGGCTGGAGAGATGGTTCAGTAGTCATGAATACTACTTCTTTTCCAGAGGGCCCAGGCTTGAGTCCCAGCATTCACATGCGGACGCTGAGAACTGAACTCAAGCCCTCTTTGAGAGCACTACACTCGTAACTGCTGAGATCTCTCTCTAGCTCCCACCCAAAGTGTAAACCCTAAAGAAACGGAGCCCACACTATGGGAACCATGACTTACCAAGTTGGAGATATGGACAATGTTACTGATCTTGCCCCTGGGTGGGGAGGGCACCTGTGCAGTCCGGACTGGGTCATCAATTGTAATGGAAACTCCAGACTTCTGCTGGCTAATGGACCTTCGGGTTAAGGTCTCTCCTAGTGTTACTGGAGAGAGAGAACACGAGCAGCTTCAGGAGGCAGCCCTGCTGGCTCACTGCCCACGATCTATCTCACGGCTGCCTTCCTGTTCGTCTCTACTCAGCGGCCCCTCTCCCATCTCCCAAGGTGCAAGGGCAGACTAGTCTCCTCATCGTGGAGATTGGAACATTCTAAGACTCAAACCCAGTTCAAAGCAGTACCGGGAGATGCCAGACACAGAAGAACGTTCGACGGGTAAGGCAGAAGGCATCAAATGCCCCAATGGTCCACATGTGGTCGGTCCTTAGAGAATTCAGACAGCAGCTACACCTCACCCACCTTTCTTTACTTCCTGCTCCACAGGTGGGGGCAAGGCCACCTCTACCGACACCTGGGGAGGTCCAGGGGGTTCTGCTTCAGGCTCCTTCTCTTCTTCCTCTTCCCTCTGCCCATTCTCCTGGCCCTCTGCAGGTACCACCTGTCAAGACAGCAGGAAGCAGAGGTGGTCTGTCACCACGCTGCCATATTCTCTTCAGACTCTGGCTCCCAAAGACAGTAGTAGTATCAACCTCACACATTCCTTCCACTGAGGGAGGTTATTCTCGGTAACTCTCAACTCTTGTTTTATGTGTGTTTTGAGACAGGGTCTATGGAGTCCTGGCTGTCCTAGAGATCTAGACTGGTCTTGAATTCAGAGAGCTGCTTGCCTCTGCCTCCCTGGAATTAAAGCCGTGTGCCACTATGCCTGGCTAAAACACTTTTACTGAAAACAAAAATAAACATTTAATTATTTGTGTGCCTACATACACACAGGCAACAGCCTCTGTGGAAGTCAGGACAATTTTAGGAGCCGGATCTCTCACATAGGTCCTGCAGAGGGCTGTTAAGGCCCCTTTACTCACTGAATAATCCTGCTGGCCTGGACTTTTTTTTCTGCATGAGGCAAGAAGTTCAACTATTTTAGTCTTTAGTTTTTAATTCTGGTACTGTGGCACAAGCTGCTGAAACAAGAGTAAATGAATTGGTGTGGTTGTGTTCTAATAAAACGTTCTTTGAGCCAGGCGGTGGTGGTGCACGCCTTTAATCCCAGCACTCAGGAGGCAGAGGCAGGAGGATCTCTGTGAGTTAAGAGACCAGCCTGGGCTACCAAGTGAGTTCCAGAAAAGACCTCAAAGGTACACAAAGAAACCCTGTCTCGAAAAACCAAAAAACAAACAAACAAAAAAACCCAAAACAACAACAACAACAACAACAACAACAACAACAACAACAAAAAACCCCACGTTCTTTGCAACTGGCAATGTCTGGCACAGCCCGAGCCCAGAATGTGTATCAATTAACCCAGCCCTCAGCACAGGAGTTTCCTTCTAGGACTTTCCCTCAGCTCCTCGGCGGTGCTCTTACCTCCTGCCTCACTCCTGATGCTGGGGTGCAGTACTTTTACCTGAGTGACTGTCCGGCATATTTTCAGTCCTTTGTCGTGGGTTCCATCATCACCATTACGCTCTGTCTCATCCTCAGAGATTCGGGAGTCGTCAGCATGAAGATCCACAACAGCCTCCTGCCCCGCCAGGGGTTTGATGTCGGGGATGAGGCTCTGGGACACAGACATCCCCGCTACCCCGTTACACTGGGCCCGTGTCTACTCCCATCTCCACATGTCTTCTCCTCCCTTCCCTGGCCCCTCCCACCTCACCTTGAGTGACTCGGTCGTGATACTGATGGAAGGCTTCTTCTGTGTGGTGGCTGTGCTGGCTCCCCAACGTCGTTTTCGACCAGGCTGGCCCCCCTCTGTGTCACTGTTTCCAGCTTGCACCCCCTTGGTAGCTGCTGTCCCCAAGAAATAGGACCCAACAGTTAGTTGGCCTCAGGCTCCCTGCTAGCTCAAACCATAACACTTATAGAAAATATTTTTCTTGGGGGGCTAGGGGACTAAGGCTTAAGGGTAAACAAAAATGTTGTATCTTCCTTATAGATGAAAAGGATTTGTCTGTAAAAGAGAAGGGGTAGCTGGATGAACACTCAGACAGGAGCTTCTATGACCGTCTAATACACTTTCGCAATAGAGTTCCTTACGGGGTGGGGGGTGGGGGGTGGGGGGTGGGGGGTCTGGGTTGGGTATGGTGACAAACACCTTTAATCCCACCACTTGAAAATACAGAGGAATATCTCAAGACTAGCCTAGTCTATACAGCAAATTTCAGGCCGACCGGAAAACACCACTACCACCACCACGCGAGTTCTTCAGTGGGAAACAGTTAAAATTACTGTAAGAAGCACAATCATTTCTTAGATGTGTGTTAGAATAAAGTATATAAAATGGTAAGCATTATTCGGGAGGGTCTCTCTGACTATAAATTCAAGACCAGAACCCAAAAGAACAACATTCCTCTAAGAGTCAGGAATAGAAGCAGATGCCTTTAATCCTAGCTCCCTGAGAGGATGTGGCCGGTTCAGTCTGCAGCCGGCCTGGTCTACATAGCAAAGACCTTGTCTCAAAACTAAGTAGAGCCGGGCGGTGGTGGCGCGCAAGCCTTTAATCCCCAGCACTCGGAGGCAGAGCCAGGTGGATCTCTGTGAGTTCCAGGAAAGGCACAAAGCTACACAGAGAAACCCTGTCTCGAAAAACCGGAAAAAAAAAAAAAAAAAAGAAAAAAGAAAAAGAAAAAAAACTAAGTAGAAGGAAGAGGATAGACTGGAACTGGTCTGAGGCACAGCACTTTCCTTAAACACGGTCAGAGCCAAGGAAACTGCTGTGGTATTGCTTGCCTAGCATGTGCAAGGTCCTGGATTTGATCCTCAGTAACACACACACACACACACACACACACACACACACACACACACACAGAGGTAGCCGGGGAAACAATGGGATTGGTTCAAGGGGAAGAGGAGCCTACGTGTGTAGGGAAGACTTGGTAGGTGAAGGGCAGGGGAGAACTGCCCCCCACCAACCCACCAAGAATGCTACGGGGCAGAAATGGGATTCTATCTGTCTGTGAACAGTTTTATAACTTTTGCCAGGGATTTGGGGCCAGACTTACAGACAACGGAGATTTTCCTCTTGAATGATTTGGGCATCGAACTCTGTATGGAGAAGATAAGGAAGAAAGAGAGAGAGAGACACCCCACAGAGAGGGGGAAGGAGGTTAAATGGGGCAATCTTAGCACAAATGCCAAAGACACACAGAGACAGAGAGAGAGACACCAACAGATAGAGACCAAAACAGAAGCAGCAAACGGCAAAAAACGAAGCAGAATCAATGCAAGTTAGAGGAAAAATTAAAACCAAACATCATAGGGAAACTCATCTATTCCATTTCACATCAGAGTATTAGCTTTACCAGAAATAAGCTGGAAGAGAAACTCCACAACCTCCCAGCTATTTAATTTTTGGGTTCTTCTTTTTTGAGACAGGGTCTCACTATGTAGCTTAGGCTGGCTTCAAACTTGTAGTGATCCTCCTGGCTCAGCCTCCCATGAGCTGGGATTACAGGCATGAGCCACCATGCCTGGCTCCCTCCCAGCCCTTTAAAGCTGCTGATCATGCCCTCTTCAACTGTATCTAAGGGGTGAGAACACCAAACCCAATGAGCTATGCTCAGACAGAAAATCAACTCCTGAGATGGCAACTTCAACAACTTTCCTTTACTCCATGCCCAGTCTGACATCTTGACAGGATTTGGCATGCTTGAAGGCCACCCAGACCACCACCACCATGGAAAAGAATTAGACTAGGTTTACTGAAGATGGAACTCCTGAGCCAACAGCTAGCAGAGAACTGAAAAGTATCTCCTGTGTAAGGAGGTTCTGGTCAAGGGCAGGCAGCCTCAGGGAAAGCTTCAGCACCTCCAGCTACCATCCTCACTACAGCACAGCCTAACGCTATCCTTCCAATAAGACTCAAACCCCGGGGGCTCAGACCAAGGACCAAAACCAAAACCAACCCCAGGAGACAGATTTGGGCAAGCCTCCTCCCAGACACTCAGTGGGAGCAATATTACAGACAGAGCAAAAGTGTGTGTGGGGGCGAGTGGCACACTTTTAGATTTAGGTGCTTATTTCTGGAAAAACTAAGACCGTCCACCCCCACCCTTCTAAAGGGCAGGGCAGAACCCTCCTAACCTTCCCCCCCACCCCCAGCCCCGCCTGTATCATCTAACCAAGTCTCCTTGGTCTGTTAAGGGCCAGCCTGATCCCTGCTGGGCTGCTCGTGATGGGTAAGTTAGTGAGAAAAGGGGGGAAAAAAAAAAGTCTTAATTAAAACAAGAAAAACACGAACCAAATAAAAAAAACCCAACAAAGAAATCAGAAAAATAAAGAAAAAATTAAAATAACAGATTAAAGAAGAAGTAGAAAATAAAGAATAAACTAGGAATATGACAAATGTTCCAGGTACCATCTCACACCTGGGATCTTCAGTTCAGCCAATCGCACCTCACTGTGTACTGTATCTAGTCAACCGCCGGTCCAATCAGAATGAGCCCTCCCTGCTAGGCGCTGTGCAATTGGTGGGGGGTTGGGTTGGCAAAAAAGGTGGGCGCACGGCGTGGTAGTCAGCGCGGCACTGCCAGAGTCCTCCCAGGGGCGCAGGGGGGGCGGGAGGGAAACGTGTGGGGGGACGCTGCCCAGTTTCCAAGATGTCAAGACAGTTCACTGGCGATGGCCAGCCTCAGCGAGGGGCAGAGGGGGAATGGGGGCAGAACATCAGTCCTGGCCCTGTAGGGCATCATCTTGTAGTCCCTGATGAGATGGCCTCTGAGTAGCAGGGATGCTCCTTGCCTTTTATGAGGCAGGCAGGACCCTAGTCCACCAGTGGCAAGCTGCAGCAATACCACCACCCAATACTTGGAATCCAGGTGATGACTCCCAAGTCCCTTCCTCCTCTGAGTGTAACTGGGGAGGGGTCCTTTCACCGAGAAGGATCATGGAGCCTCTGATGAAGGTAGCCTGGGGCAGTAGTAGATGAACTTCCCCAGGACCTGGTACACATTCAGCAGCAAGATCAGAATATGTGTCTTCTGGGTTGTGGTTGGCATCTCCTCAGGGACTCCAGCTGAGACAGTGGTTCCAGTCAGGTGGATGGATGAATGAGTCCCTGCCTCCAGGGATGGAGGAGAAGTTGGAGCAACCAACATGCTGCTGCCCTTCACCATGGACAACAGGGACCAAAATAAAGTCCATCTGATGAGCAGTGGTGACACATGGGTTGGGCTGTCATCAGCTTTAAATCCCTGGGGTACAGACCCTAGACTTCTCTGCAGGGTTCCTAGTCGGCACAGCTTAAGTCATGGGTCCCACTCAGTGTTTACAGCATGGCACTGTTATCACAAACACCGACCCTCTTAGGTTTCTTGGTCCCTAGATGGGGATCCCAACAGTCTGTAGCAAACAAGGCAACCCACAGTCTTTGACAGGTAAGGGCATGTGGGCAGGCGCCCCAGCACTGGCATAAACTCTTCTTG
Organism: Peromyscus eremicus; assembly: GCF_949786415.1. Lineage (NCBI taxonomy): Eukaryota > Metazoa > Chordata > Mammalia > Rodentia > Cricetidae > Peromyscus > Peromyscus eremicus. The sequence goes on along the minus strand of NC_081425.1, from coordinate 67,594,265 downwards.
GGGTGTCCCAAGTAGGGAGATGATTCAAGTCCACCCCCTTCCACATGCTTTTGTTTTCTCAGTATGAGTCTCTCCAGAACAGTGCTCTTCTTAGCCCCCTGATGTAAGCAAGACAGGGAGGCAAAAGGGCCCATCACAGGAGCCCATACACATGCCCCCTCTGGCCAAGACACCTGGATAGCAGACTCGGCTCTGATTGGGCGGCTCAGTAGCAGCGGGTGGGTCCAGAGGTAGAGGCGGCATCAGCGATTGGCCAGTTGGGCAGGGTTATATTTTACGGGCGGATTACCGTACATGAGGTACTTGGACAAAGTTTTACGGGGAAGAAGGACCTTGTAATAAATAATATTCTGCACATCAAATCACTTTCACCGGCCCCCACCCCCGCAACACACACCAGAGAAAGGCTACACACACAACAGCCCCTCCCTCCCACCCTGTAAAATCACCACTCCCAAACCCAGCTAATTCTGTTTCTTTAAGAGCCAAGAAGACTTCGCTGGCTCCAATGGGGGATACCTCTTGAATTAGGTTCAGGAAAAAAGGTAATATACACGCCAAAAGAGGAGACAGGGGCCTTCTGGATCGCCCCAGTCCTGGCTTATAAGAAGTGTACCTCTGTAATGAGACCACTGGGGGGCAGAAGAGCAACAAAAATTCCTCAGCACGTTGATCTGGTAAGAGCCAGCAAAGCCCACTAGGTGGCGTGGAGTGCCACCAGGCCTTTAAAAGGGAGGGAAAGCTCAAGGAGTTAGCTTCCCCTAAGCTTCAGCAGCAGGAAAAGCTGTGCTGGGCTTTAGAAAAGGACCATTAAGGGACTTCCAAATTAGGAGTCTGGTCTGTACTACTTCCCACGTAGGGAAAGGAAATCCAAGAGCCCTGTCCACATCACAAGGGGATTCCCTTGCGAAACCAGCGACTTCTCCTGCTCCAAGGCCCTGCCTTGTCCCCTCGTAAGTCATCCCACTATGTGAGGGATCACCAGGATGGTCTAGTCTCCCTAGGCCCACGTTCTGCCCACCCACCCACGCCATCAGGTGGCTTGGCTAGTTACCTCTTTCTTCCCCTCTTCTTCAGCATTGCCCTCTGGGCGGTCATCATTGCTGACTTGGTCTGCCATAGGCACAGGAGGCTCTGGAACCTCATTTTCAGGTCTGTTTTCACTTGTATCCATGGTCACTTCCTCCTTCTCTTCACTGACAGGATGGAAGAGGTTGAAGGAAAGGGCAGGAGAGAATAAGGGGAAGAGAGAGCAAGATGTTAGTTTCGGGGCCATAAAACCCCACTGTCTCCTCACTTGGGTGGGATTGTAATAGCTACCTTTTAGATCAGACTAGAACTCTGTCACCACAGCAAAGTGGGAATGTTCTCCTTGGGGAAAAAGCCTGGATTACAGTAATCATGGCCACCAAGCACCTGACGGGACAACACTGCTCTCTCTTTCCATGTGGGCACCCAGAACCGACGGAGTTCTTAGGTGCAGACTCCACAGTTCCCTTGCATGAAACACACATCCTCCTCTAAAAAGTCCTTCAAAAGTGACCTCGAATTGTCCATCAGTCTGTGGCCTCCCTATCCCCGGGTTGCAGGCACCTTTACTTTGAACAAGAATCTAAAGGAAGCCCATTTCCTTTATTAAAAAACAAAACACAAGCCAAGAGGGCACGGCTGTAACAAATGATCCCAACCTCGTGTTTAATAAGCCAGTGCCCAAGAGCCCCCCATCTGAGACAGCAGAACAGAGCAGGGTGAGGGCTGCAGGGGTCTAGGGTTGGTGAGCATGCCCACTTCTCTCATCCCAGGGAAACCCAAAACTGCTCCAGTAGGAAAGCCTGAAGGGTCAGGCCACTCTCACCTGCTCAGTCAAGTTCTTACATTCGACTCTTACCCGGTCTCTCCCCACTCCCTCATTCCAACTTCCAAGAGATAGAGAGCAGTCCTCCCAAGTCAGTACATACCCTCCCCCACACCACACAACTCCCCCAAACATGGAACCCACTCTCCCACAAGTTAGCACCCACTTCAGACAAAGAAATCTAGAGATTCCATTAGATAAAATATCTTCCGACCTTTTTGTCACCATCCCTAACTTCTAATCCCACCCCACCCCCATACTAGGTTTTAAAAAAATCAAATCAAGATGGTCAGGGGCCCAGGTGACAGAGAAGGGAACCAAGCCTCCCCAGGCCAACAACTACACCAGAAAATCCAGCCTTCCCAAAAGGCTGTCTGACCCACAAGGGGTCAGAAAAGCCTCCCTAGGGAGCAAGGAGAGATGCAAAAGGGAGGGGGAGGGGAATCAGGACCGGGCCCCCAGCTCACAGGCCCCCACACAAACACGTGATTTGTCTGCTTAAATCGTGAAGAAAGGCTTATCAAAAACCAAACCCAAACAAACGACCTATTTCTCAGAGAGGGCAACTGGGGCCAATTAGGAACCGAGCAGGAAGGACAAAGGGAGAAAGCGGAATGCCTGAAAACAGACCAAAATGAAAGACAGTGAAAGCCATGAGGAAGCTAAGGAGGACGAGGCGGGCTAGAGGTGGGGAAAGGGACACATGGAAATGTGAAGCTCTCACCCTTCTTTGCTGTCTGATAACATGATTTTTTTTCTCCCCCTGGAAGTGCTGTTTATCCCTTTCTGGAATGGAAGAAATAACAAAAACCAAACAAAAAAATCCTAAAAAAATTAAAACAAAAAAACAAAACCCCAAACCAAACAAACCACCTTCCTTGCCCCGAGATCCCACCACCTCCTCCCAGCCACCCGATCCAGAGAGAGAAAATCAAGATGCAGCAACTGGGGATCCAAAAAAATGGTAAATGGAAGGGGAGGTGGTGGTGGAGCGGGGAGGCTAAAATAGATCTGGCTTTTAAGAGATAAGCGTTTAAGTCCTCACGGCAAACCCTGAGTTCGGCTGGATTGGTCTCTCTGGAGGAAGAGGAGGAAGAAGGCCAGGCTGCTGGTAATAGCTGGCTCTATTGTATTGGCGAAGCGGCAGCGATCAGCCGGAGACATGCAGGGGAGCCATCTTGCCACTTACCCAGCAGCCCGTGTGTGCGGATGGGGGAGGGCCCTGATGCAGCAGGGGAGGGGAAAGAGGGAGGGAGCTGAGTGAGCAAGGTTCTTATCCTCTGGCAGGCCACAGGGAGTCAACTGGCTCCAGAAGCTAGGCCTTTTCCCTTCTTTTCTCAGGTTACAACAGCTACACAGAGAGGGCTAGTGCCACAGGGCCAGGGTGCTTTCTCCCAGACTTCCCAGGGGGCAAAGAAGGGAAGAAGGGGCCAGGTGGGGAGAACATACAGTTAGAGCTGCCTGACTGAAGACATAAATTAAGTGAAGTGAAACAGCAGAGCTGGGAATGAGAAATGATTAAAAGAAAAAAGATAAAGTCAAAGTGGAAAGATTTTTAAAGATGACCAAAGTTTCTATTCTACCTTCAGAACACTGAGACACAATTTTTTTTTTTAATGTGCCCATCACCCTCCAACCCAGGAGAACTCCCTTGCTGCTCACCCCTGGCAATGGCCACATGTAACCTGTCTGTTTCCAATGAATGGTGGAGGGAAGTGGATCAGTCTGGGACAGAGCTCCTTCTCCAAAAGAGAAAAGGGTGAGTGTCTCTGGAGGGATAACAGATGAGTGTTCCCAGTCTTCAACAAGGCCACTCAGCCCCGGGGTTCCCTACAACTAGTAAGGGAAAGGCCAGGAGGCCTTGCAGAGCTGAACCCTGAAGGCCTCCGAAGCAGACAAGACACTGGAGGTGAGAGGTGTCACTTGGGGCAAGGGAGAAGAATGACTGAGCAAAATGAGACTGGGAGATGAGCAAACCAGTAATTATGGGCATCTTCACGAGATTAAATATGAAGTCGGAAACAGACCTGAACAAAAGGTGCACACCTGCCAGACATGGTGGCTCCTGACTACAACCCCAGTACTAGAGAGACTGAGGCAGGAGGATTGTTATAGGTTTGAGACCAGCCTGTCAAACACCCTCCCCCAGTAACCAAACACTGAAGAGTCTCAACAAGCTCATTTGCCGATTGAAATGTACTCAACTCCTTTCCCTAACAGCAAACAAAACTGTAACACCAGAACAAGCCTCCAAAAACTTGTCTGCAAGTTTACACTCTGGAGGAAAGGCCTGGGGGGCGGGGGGCGGGGGGCGGAAACGGGGACAGACTGGCCTTGAACTCAAGAGATCAGCCTGCCTCTGACTCCAGAGTGCTGGGATAAAAGGTGTGTACTACCACACCCAATCTCAGTATTTCATTTTGATCAGAGCTTTTAGATAGGAATGGAATTTTCTACATGCTGTTTAAAATCCCAAACTTACATGCCAAAAAAAAAAAAAAAAAAAAAGCATGCTAAAGTGATGCTTATACATTTCTTTAAATGTTTCCTTTTACATAATGATCTTTGTCTGCTTCGAAGGTAAGGCAAGATCCTGTATGGGGTCTAAACCCAGGAATCAGACTGGCCCTACCTTTTACAAATTGTGTGATAGTGGCCAAATTTCCAAACTTCTCCTATTATCCTCTAAGTGTTGCTAATATAATACCCAGCTCAGGGACAGTGTGAGCTCTGTGGGGTCTGTCTTGGCAGCTGCAAGCAAATCTAGATAGGAGTATACAGGAAACACAGGCCAAGGTGGCGGAGTCACTGGAGGGGCCCCATCTGAAGCTTTATTTTTTATTTTATTTTTTTTAATTCAAAGAGTAGATACTTCCTCTGATGCTAAAACATTCAGTGATGGGGATGACAAGTTTTGACCCTCTGAATAATAAATTATCATTAGGTCACTGGCCACCTAACTCCACCCTGCAAAGCTCCTCAGGGGTATGGACTGTGTGCTTTGGCCCCTAGCTCAGGGCCTAACACAAATACTCAGATAAGTACTTCTTAATTACAGTGTAATGATGGGTAACAAGTGAACACTTCACAAGCATTTGTTGATCTAAAAGATTTTTTCTCTTTGTTTCATGTATATGTGAGGTGTGTGAGCCTGCATGTGAAGACAAGAGTTAGTTGGGAATCATTTTCCTCTTTACATTAGTCATTAAAACAGGGCCTCTGTGAGTTCAAGGCCAGCCTGGTCTACAAACTGTCTTGGAAAAAAAAAAAAAACCAAAAAAAAATAAAAAACCAAAACTCGGGTCTCTCACTGGGCAGTGGTGGTGCACGCCTTTGATCCTAACACTGGAACTGACTATGTAGTCCTTGAACTCACAGCCGCTACTCCTGAGTGCTGGGATTAAAGCCATCACACCTGGCTTATAACTGGAACCTTTATACATATATTTTTTTGAGACAGGGTTTCTCTGTGTAGCCCTAGCTGCCTTGGAATTTGTTCTATAGACCAGGCTGGCCTCAAACTCAGAGATCGGTCTGCCTCTGCCTCCTGAGTGAACCACCACTGCCCAGCTGAGATTTGTGCCTTCTATTTCCTATCCACACATACATATACATAAATGCATGTAACAACAATTTATGAAAGAAGAGGCCATGAATTTGAAAGAGAGCAAGGAAGGGTATATGAAAAGTTTAGAGGAAGAAAAAGAATGGGGCAAAAAATGATGCAATTATAATCTCAAAAAATAAAATAAAAAAAGAATCATTATTTTATGTGTACGAGTGTTTTGCCTGCATGTATGTATGTGCACTGTGTGTCTGAGGTCAGAAGGGGGCACTGAAAGCCCTGAACCGGAGTTACAGATGGTCATAAGCCACCATGTGGGTGCTAAGGATGCACCTGGGTCCTCTGCAAGAGCAGCCAGTGCTCTTAACCTCTGAGCCATCTCTCCAGCCCCTTCTATTTCCTTTTATGAATTTTGTGGGACCCAAGAATTCCTAAGATGCTATTTTCAGAAGACAATAAGGAATCCTTGAAACTGTCCCATCTTTTTTTTAGACAAAAGGCATCTTTCTCTCTGTTCCCCTGATGTGAGCTCTTGAACATATGCTTCTGACCTGTAAAGTTGTACAGGAAAGGAGACAGGGATCCACAAGCCAGCCCCAGGCAAAGCATCACAGCTCAGAAGAAAAGGACAGAATTATTTAAATATTAACATCACATTACAATATCAACAACCCAAGAGAAACTAATGGAAAAGGCCAATTCTATAGGCATGTATGTTTAACTTTAGTTATAGAAAATCCTAAGATGCTAAGGACCTGATATGAAAACTTAATAAGAAATACTGAAACCTGATAGTATAATTTGGAAGGTTTATGCTTATATACAAACTTCTCAGTAAGCAAACTCTGATAACAAATTATGCTATTTTTGTTTTAAAGAATGTACCATTTGGGATACTGGCATTCTAAGTCTCCTGAGGAGCATCAGACTGTCATATTGCTTTCAAGCATTTCCTTCCTTTTCTCAGGGCACAAGGACTAAGCAAAGCGTCCTGAGTCTGAGGTTTGCGTACACAGAGGCTGTATCTAGAAAAGGTCAGTATATGAACTCACTGCCACCCATGAACAATGCACCCATCCTTTTCACCTTTTACTGTACCCTCTGAAAAAATGGGTTCTCTTTAGACTTGGTCTCAGTATCTGAGCCAGGGCCAGCTCTCAATGCAGGATCTGGGATGGCAGGTGTGCACCTCCACTGGTTTTCTTGCAAGTAGAGCATGAATTCACTTTTATGTGGTATGTGTCGTATGTGTGCATCGTGCCCATCAAGCTTTTTCATGTAGACACTGGGGATCAAACTGAAGTTCTTATGCATAAAGCAAGCATTTTACCAAACAAATGCACCCGCATGTGTTCCCCCCGACCCCCTCCCTTCTCTCTCTCTCAAATGCGCGTGCACTAACCCTCTACTGTCTAAATAAAAGGAGAGCATTATTTTTTGCTGTATGAGATTTTTGTTATATCTACCACAGGCAGAGGACTAGACTTTGGAACACAGCTTGACCAAATTTGAACTGAGGACTCACAAATTCTTGCCCTGAGCAAGGAAAAAAAAAAAGACACTACTACCACCCTACCACTATTCTGTCTCTTTAGACAGTCTCACTCAACAGCCCTGGATGTCCTGGAACTCTCTATGAAGACCAGGCTGTCCTCACATTCACAGAAGAACACCCGCCCCCTCCCTACCCTGTGTGCCGGGATTAAAGGGATGTACCACAACACCTGGCTCACTTCTTACATTTAAAGCACCTCACACACAATCAAAACAACCAACAGAGTAAGAATGGTCCTTGAAGCCAGGTGGTGGTGGTGCACGCCTTTAATCCCAGCACTCGGGAGGCAGAGGCAGGCGAATCTCTGTGAGTTTGAGGCCAGCCTGGTCTACAGAGCGAGTTCTAGGAGAGGCGCAAAGCTACACAGAGAAACCCTGTCTCGAAAAAAAAAACAACAAAAAACAAAAAAAAAAAAAAAAAAAAAAAAAAGAATGGTCTTTGAAGTAAATTCTAATCTTGGCCTAACACTTTACTGTTGTTTTGTGGTCAGATGGTATCGAGATAGGAGGAAACCCAAGAGTTAAGCCATCAATGTTCTTCACTATTTAGTATTTTTAAATGATCCCACTTTTTAAGTTGGCAAGCACTCTAGAAGATCAAGCTGCTAAGACCAGGAGTGCTGTCAATCAATCAGTTGAAATATAGGAAACCCACAAAATTTATGTACCAATTTCTATGTCAGAACAGTTGTATGGGCTTCAGCCTGTGAAACATCTTAGGTTGCTGAACAGACTGCCTACCACAGATCAAGACAATGGACAATTTCATTTGCCCAAGTTATCACCTTCTCAGAATCAACAGGACTGGATTATCTTAGCCATAAAATGAAGGTCAAAATCACCTCTAGCACAGTGAAAATACTCTGTATATAACCCTAAGCTTCATACGCCCTGGAACTGAATGGAAAAATCCAGAAATAAAGGCATTTTCAACAACAAAACCAGCTTCTCTTGTTCTTGCTCCAATCTCGTACTAACCATCTAAAGGTGTGCAAGGGGCTCTGCAGACACTACTACTTCTCAAGGTGCACAGTGAGCACTTCTTCAACGTGTGCACAGCCACTTTCAAACTGCCAGTGTGCAAGAGCACGCTGTACCATCGCGGAATGGGGAAGACCACATTATGTTTGAGTGACATACTAAGGGGGATTTCGCCCCACTTTGTCACAGATGGTGTGAACTAGAGTTCTGAATACCTTCCAGAGTCCTAGAAGCTTCATTTTAAGGCCCTAGAAGAAAAAAATCCTTTTCCACAGGATAATGAACCCTGTCTCACAATAGAAAAACTAAACCTTATCAAAAGGAGCAAGCTTCTGGTTTCTGAGTCAAAAAAATAATGGCCACAAGATGGCAGCAGAGACAAGAATATGGGCAAACAGAGCCGAGCACAAAACTATCGTTAGTCACAGGAAATAAGATTATCATACCGCTTGCCCACCACCCTCCAAATTAGAGCTAAGAGACCGCTGGAAGCTCTCTTAAGTGTGTAAATGATCAGACTACTATGTATAGAGATAATACTGGTAGCAGAATTAAAAACACAAATACGGAACAATAGGATATTTCCCAAAGCAATCCCAGAATTCCTGAGGTTTACAGCTAAGTAATTTTACTATTTTAAAACTTCATTTTTCAGGAGAATTTGAGACGTTGAAGCCAGGAATTCTGAGTAAATAAATACATAAAAATTAAAGACAGGATTTCTCACCGTAGCAGGTTGGCCTTGAAACTTACTATGAAGTCAAAGATGACATCCGATCCTCCTGCCTCCACCTCCAGAGTGTGCTCCACCATGCCCCTTTTCTTTTGTGAGGCAGAGTCTTAGTACTTATCCCAGGCTATCCTTGAGCTTTCAATTGTTCTGCCTCAGCCTCCCCAATACTGAGATTGTAGGAGAGCACTGGGGTTACAGGTGTGTGCATAACACCTGTCTCGCTTCAATAACTTGATTTACAACACAAAGCTCAGAATAATGAACATCCATTCAACTACAAATCACCCATGAATATTTCTTTTACAATGTAAGTACTAAAAAGCTCATGTTAGCTGTAAGAACGAAGTGTCTAGAGAGGGCCTCCTGTCTGCTGTGCTGGACTCTTAAGGCACCAACTGGTACAGGCTGCTTACTAGAGACAGGCGGCAGAGCGCAGGGAATGCCATGCTCCTATGTGGTTAGTCTGCTTTTTGGCTTTGCTTTGTTTATGAGTCAGGGTATTGCTATGTAGTCCAGGTTGGCCCTCAACTCACAATCTTCCTGCCCCAGTCTCCAAATGCTTGTGCTACCATGTCCAGGTTCGTGTGGCATTCCTTTTTTTTTTTTCTAAAGATTTATTTATTATGTGTACAGAAGAGGGCACCAGATTTCATTACAGATGGTTGTGAGCCACCATGTGGGCGCTGGGAATTGAACTCAGGACCTCTGGAAGAGCAGTCGATGCTCTTAACCTCTGAGCCATCTCTCCAGCCCACCTTTTTTTTTTTTTTTTTTTTTTTGAGATAAGGTCTTTCTATGTTGCTCTAGCTGTCCTGTAATTTGTTATATAGACCAGACCAACCTCCAACTCAGTAATCTGCCTATCTCTGCCTCCCTCATCTGAGATTAAAGGTGTGTGCCATTATGCTCAGCCTAGACATGGGCTCGATATGCAGCACTGGCCTGGAACTTGCTAAGTCGACCAGTCTGACCTGGAACTTGTGGTGGTTCTCCTGTCTCATCCTTCTGAGCACTCTGTGTGCTTATTTATTTCTTTTGCAACAGAGTTTCATCTAGTTCCTGTCAAATTTGCCATAGGTCCATGGAGTTTAATTCTTTTGCCTACCTCAAAAATGGGATTACAGGTACAAACCACCACGCCTAGCTTTTAGACCCTTCTTTATTGCACCAAGTTCTTAGGCTCAGATGTAAGAGCCTGGTGCATGTGATTAGAACACTGAGTTAGGATCCCTTAATTCCTTACTGTCTTAACCAGAGGGTGACTCACACTCAGGTGCTTACTGCTTAAAGGAGTTGCCTATTTCAGCTCAGAGACCCCAGATGTTTTTCTAATGCCCTGATCACTGTTTTCCAAACCACCTTAATGGTTTGGGAGTTGAGGCCCTACCACAGTGACGAAGTCTGGTCTTGTCCCTTAAAACTCTGCTTTTATGTTTTAAAAGGAATCCAGAACCGCCGAGTCAAGGAAACTCTAAGTAAAGAATGATCCCACATTTGTCATTCCTTGTTATATCCTTACTTACACGGTGTGATGAATCCTTTCTGATTCTGGTAGATGAGAGATCTGAGTCTCTGAGGTTTGAGGCTGTGTGGCAGCTGGTGGCTCTGCCTCTCCAGCTTCACACTTCTTTGGGCTCCCCTGTTAATGGAAAGCAAAAACAACAAAATAAAGGATTTCATCCTGCTAGGTTCCTTTTCTTTAACCTGGAGCTAGTAAGACAGGGCAGGACATACATAGTACAGGCAGGACATTCACATATGGCCGTCTTTGTTATTTTAGAATGTGGAATGGGGCTTAAAGACAGGTACTTAAATTTGTGTGTGTGTGTGTGTGTGGGGGGTTCTAGTGCACAAATCGTAAATGGTATTATAATAAAAGCCCGGAGCCAGATTATCAGGGTGAAAGCTGAAAGATCAGAGAAGCAAAGCAAGCCACAGCTACCACCTCTTACCTCACTAACTCCTCAGCCTGACAGAGCCTCTGCAAGAGAGCGAATTCCTGTCTCCTCCTGCCTTATATTCCTTTCTTTGCTCAGCCATATCACTTCCTGTCTCAATGTTCCTAGTGCTGGAATTAAAGGTTGAGTAATCCTAAATGCTGAATTAAAGGTGTGGGCCACCACTGCCTGACATCTGTGGCTAACTGTGGCTGGCTCTGATTTTCAGGCAATAAAAATTTTTTATTGGATGCAGGTTCTCATGCTGTAGCTCTGGATGGCTTGGAACTCACTATGTAGACTAGCTTTGCAACTCACAGATACCCACATGCTTCTGAGTGCTGGGATTGAAAATGTGAGCCACTATGCCTGATTAAAGGTAGGTACTTCAAGACTTTCCAACTGGGCCAGTGGCTGAGGCCTATAACCTCAACACTCAGAAGGCTAAGGCATGAGGACTGCAAGGTATGAACTACATAGCAAGACCCTGTCTTAAAAAGTAAAAAGAAGTCTGAGGGACAGAGATGACTACTACTACTTTCCTAGTATGTGTACGGCTGGGGCTCTATCTTTAATACTAGGGAAGGCTTTCTATAGGGCTGGAGAAATGGCTAACATGTACAAGGCCCCAAGCTCCATCCTCAGCACTGCAACGACAACAATGTGACAGACAGACAGACAGACAGACAGACATTCTATTCTAGCAATCGTTCTATTACATTAGGGGTGAAGTGCTGTTGTTTGTTTTTTTAGCTCTTTTAGAGAGGCCCGCCACCCAGCTCCCAAATAAATCACACACAGAGACTTATTCTTAATTATGAATGCCTGGCCTTAGCTTGGCTTAGTTTCTAGTCAGCTTTTCTTAAAATTACCCTGTCTACCTTTTGCCTCTGGGCTTTTTCTGTTTTCCTACTTCTGTAAATCTTACTCTTATTCTGTGGCTTGCTGTGTAGCTCCATCTTTTCTTCCTCTCTTTCCCAGAGTTCTCCTATATATCCTCTCTGCCCGTCAGCCCCACCTATCCTTTCTCCTGCCTTGCTATTGGCTGTTTAGCTTGTTATTGGACCATCAGGTGTTTTAGACAGGCACAGTAACACAGCTTCACAGAGTTAAACAAATGCAATGTAAATACAAGTAACATAGCTTAAAATAATATTCTACTATAGTGAGGTACTTAGGATTAAACCTAAGGCTTCCTGCTGGCTAAGTATGCACTCTACCATTGAGTAAACACTTCCAAACTTCTGTAGCCCACAGCCCCTTTTTTTGAGACAGGGTCTCACTATGTAGCCCAGACTGGATATGAACTGAAAGCAGTCCTCCTTAGTACTACGACTACAGACCTGTACCATTACGCCTAGCTCTAGAGTCTTTGTTGTTGTTGAGACAGGGTCTCTCAGTCAGCAGCAGTGGTGTATTTTTTTGGTTTTTCGAGACAGGGTTTCTCTGTGTAGCTTTGTACCTTTCCTGGAACTCACTCTGTAGCCCAGGCTGGCCTTGAACTCACAGAGATCCACCTGCCTCTGCCTCCTGAGTGCTGGGATTAAAGGCGTGCACCACCACCGCCCGGTGTACATTTTTATTCTCAGCACTTGGGAGGCAAAGGCAGGTGGACCTCTGAGTTTGAGGCCAGCCAGAGCTACACAGAGAAGCCCTGTCTTGGGGAAAACACACACACACACACACACACACACACACACACACACACACACACACACACGCACACACAGGCCTCCTGTTGTAGAATATTATTTTAAGATGTATTACATTTGTTTATTCTGTGGAACATTTGTTTAATGATGCAAAGATGTGTTGCCTTTTTTTTTTTTTTTTTTTTTTGGGGTTTTTCGAGACAGGGTTTCCCTATGTAGCTTTGCGCCTTTCCTGGATCTCGCTCTGTAGACCAGGCTGGCCTTGAACTCACAAAGATCCGCCTGGCTCTGCCTCCCAAGTGCTGGGATTAAAGGTGTGCGGCACCACCGCCCAGCTTGTGTTGCATTCTTTTATGTTGCATTTGTTTAACTCTGTGAAGCTGTGTTACTTTGCCTGTCTAAAACACCGGACAGTCTAATAAAGAACTGAACGTCAATAGCTAGGCAGGAGAAAGGATAGGTGGGGCTGGCAGGCAGAGAATAAATGGGAGGAGAAATCTGGGAGAAGAAAGGGCAAGAGAACAAGGAAAGGGAGGATGCCAGGGGCTAGCCATCCAGCCAGCCACAGAGTAAGAAGTAAAGAAAGGTATACAAAAATAGAGAAAAGGAGAAAGCCCAGAAGCAAAAGGTAGATAATTTAAGAAAAGCTGGTTAAAAACAAGCCAAGCTAAGGCCAGGCATTTATAAGTAAGAATAAGCCTCTGTGTGTGATTTATTTGGGAGCGTAAGAGAGTATAAAAACAAACAAACAAAAACCAACAATAGCCTCTCTTTTGGGGTAGATAAATGGAAGGGTCCTGAGGAAGCTATCTAGAGATTAAAACTGCTGTTCAACTTTACACAGAGCTTTGACTAACCATGGAGTTAAGAAGGTGTATATGCACACTATGGTGTGTACACCTATTTACACATAAAACAAGTATGTTAAGAAGAAAGGGCAAGGCAAGGTGGGGGAGCTAAAGAAATACAAAAAAGTGGTTAAAAACACTTGCTGCTCTTGCAGAGGATGAACGTTCAGTTTCCAGCACCTACATGCAGCTCACAATCATCCTTAACTGCAGCTCCAGGGGATTGGATGCCCTCATTTATCTGCATTCACAGTCTGAATACATTCATACAGGTAAAATACACACACATAAAACAAATCTTTAAAAAGGTCAGCAAGATGACTCAGTTGCTGATGACCTGAGCTCTGTCCCTGAAAACCACACGGTGGAAGCACCAAAACTTGTCCTCTGACTTCCACATGTGTGCCATGGCACACATGCCAACCCCCAATCAATCAATCAGTAAATGGTTTGAAACAAAAAAAACAACCCAAACCAAAACACAATTAAGAAGTGTCCTCAACGCTCTTCATTTCTTGACTCTTGTCTAGAGAGAATTTTGAATTTTATAGTGAAGACAAATGTGCTGGGTGCAAGAGCACACACCTGTAAACTTAGCACTTGGGAGGCCAAGGCAGGACCTTGAGTGTGAGGCTGGCCTGGGCTATAAATCAGGATGCTGTGTCAAACACTAACAACGGGGAACTAAATCCTAAAGGCTGTAACAAACGTACCTGCTCAGGCTGTAACCTCTGGATCACATGCTTTTGCTCTGGCTCAGTCTGGCTCAGATGCCTTCCCCGGACAGAGGCTGAGGACGCTGGAGTCTTCTCCTTTGGTTCAAGGACCTGCAGCTGTGGCACTGGTGGAGCTGCAGCTTCCTGACCACAGGAGGGATCTTTGGTTTCAGTGTAGCTGGTGTTGCTGTCTCTGGAGACTCCAGGGCTCAGAGACTATAAACACAAGATAAAACATAAAGGAAAGTCACTTTCTATGGCAAATACTTGGGAGGGATATGAATGAATGACAGATATTCAAGAGACCAATGACTTTTCTAGCTTTTGCTCACCCAATACTCTGGCCTTTTTTATTTTTTTGATAAAGAGACTTAAGTCGCCAAAACAGGCATTGAATTTGGTATGTAGCCTAGGATGACCTCTACCTCCCAAGTGCTAACACAGTCATGGATTACAAATACTTGACCTTCCTCTAGATCATTTTGTCTCGTGTCTACTCCCATTTAAGTGAATGATCTCCAACTACTCATCCAACAAATTTACTAAGTTCCATCCAGGGGCCTATGCGCTCAAGTAGCTTGTGTTAATGAAAGAGAAATGTATTCAACATGCTTTGTACTCAAAGGGGTTTAGAATGGACAGGGATCCCAGTGACTCATGCACTGACTCTGTAATGAAGGGAGGGTAAACAGTGGAGACTAAAGGAGGACTTTTCCATCCCCGTTAGAAATCATTACAGGTTATTCTGGGTTTCAAAATCATTAGAGACAGGATTCTCCATACTCACTTTTCTGCTGCTGCTTGACGCTGAACGGGAACGGGATCGGGACCGTGACCTGGACTCTGATGTTGACCTGGAGTCCATCTTGGGTCTACCATGAGGGTTGGCGTGTACTCGTGCTTGGGATACATCTCTCTGTTTAGATCTTGGAGATGACTGTGGGTGGGAGGCTGAACTATCAGGAGAGCGAGATCTGGATCTAGAGCTAGAGGACGAAGGCGAGGAGGACCGGCTAGAGGAAGAGTCGGCTGACTGTTTCAAACTATGGTCTGGGAAGAGCGTGTGGGAAGCTCCTCTGCCCTCCTGTTCTAAAGACTGCTTTTTCACAGCTTCCTCAGGGGTCCCTTTGGTGGGTGCTAACTCCTCTACTGTTGGAGGGAGGGAGCGAGCAGATTTTTCAGGTTCAGTTTCAAGACCCTTCTGGGCCGAGTATTCAAACAGTGCACTTTTCTGAGCCAGAGGCAGGACACTCTCATCTGACACTTTCTCTGCTGGAGATTCTGCTTTGGTGTCTGGAGTACTGGGCAAAGGAGACAGGCCTCTCATCAACTGGACAGGATGGGGAGACACTATCAGCTCCCTACTTTCAGGATCTGTATTACGAGGTGATAACTGAATGAGGACAGGGGGTGCTGGGCCTTCCACTGGCTCTATCTCCTCCTCGTCCTGGAGTTGCATATGAGTTGGAGGAGATGATGCTTCCTTAGTCAGTAAAGGTGGGGGAGTTTCCTCTTCACTGACTGTTTGCTCTGGCTGTAGCACAACAGGGGCCTTCTCTAGGTCTTCAGTGAGTGCAGGTGGGGAAGGAGACTGTGATCTTTCCTCCAAGCCTTGTGAAGACTTGACTTCATTAGCTTCCTGAAGGACAGAAACTACTTGTGTGTCTTTCTCTTGCTGCTGTCTGGCCGGGTGACTTCGTCTAGCTTCTTCCTGGGATCTCGTAACCCGCCCTCCTTTCTCTAACCCACCCCCTTCCTGGGATCTTATGATGTGGGATTTCTCATCTACCACCTTTTCTGGTTTTGCTCTGGGCATCTCTTCTTCTCCCTCTTCATCCTCCAACTGTTTCAGGATTGGTGCCTCTGCCTCTCTAGATTTCTGTCCTTCATCTACCTCTTCCTCCTCTTCCTCCTCCTCCTCCTCTTCTTCCTCTTCCTCTTCTTCCTCCTCTATTTTTAAATTTCGATCTACTCTGACTCTCAGGTTTCTAGATGGTGCTTCTTGATCTTCCTCCTCCTCAGCAGCCTGGCTGTACTCAGAGAGTTTAGCTGCTCTTGCCTGAAAGAAAAGATACACAATGACTTCCGATGTACTTGTTCACAATGAACAGAGGAAAGAGAACATCTCTTAAGGTACTCTCACGAAGGAGAAACTGAGTGACACACTTTCAGCAATAACGGCTGACAGGGACTCCTTAGGGAAATCAAAGTAGAGGAAACAAAAGGAGCTCAACAATAAAGCTGCTTCTGGTTTTTTAGCTTTCGATCTCTTTTTATGTATTTTAAAAAGATTTATTTTATTATTTATTTACGTAAGTGTGTATTAGCTGCGTGAGCACAAGTGCTCCAGAGGCCAGCAGAGGGTATTGGACTCCTGGGAACTAGAGCTTCAGATGGTTGTGAGTTACTATGTGGGTGCTGGTGCTACAACTCCAATCCTCTGGAGAGCAGACAAGGGCTCTTAACTGCTGAGCCATCTTTCCAGCGCCAGCTTCAACTTTGGTGTTTGTTTTTTTGAGACAGGTTTCTAAGTGTAGCTTTGGCTGTCCTGGAACTCACTCTGTAGACCAGGCTGGCCTCAAACTCAGAGATCTACCTGATTCTGCCTCCCAAGTGCTGGGATCAAAGGCATGCGCCACCACCACCCATTCCTAGCTTTAAATTTTTAAAGGTTTATTTTATATGTATGAACATTTTGCTCACATGTATATAGTTACACCATGTATGTGCCTGATACCAGAGGAGGTCAGAAGAGGGTGTCTGATCCCCTAGAACTGGAGTTAAGGATGGTGGTGAGCTACCATTTGTGTGCTGGGATCTGAACTCAGATCCTCCACAAGAACAACCAGTGCTCTTAACTACTGAACCAGTTCTCTCCAGACCTGACTTTTTAACTTCTAACATCTGGACAGAATATCTTAGAAAGCAGAAGGGAGAACTAACCTACTGTTATTTAGTAATATTTATCACTTTGACATTTTTTTCCCCTTTCTTTTCTCTTTGAGATGCAATACCACATCCTGCTTCTCACCTTCCTTCTCTTTCTCACTTTTTTTTTTTTAAAAGTTATGGAGTCCAGAGTCTGGCCTTCTTCTTCTTTTTTTTTTTTTTAATAATTTATTTGTATTTTATGTATTTTGATGTTTGCCTACATATATGTCTGTGTAAGGGTGGAACAGAAATTACAGTTGTGAGCTGCCATGTAGGTGCTGGGAATTGAACCCAGGTCCTCTGGGAGAGCAGCCAGTACTCTTAACCTCTGAGCCATCTCTCCAGCCCCCTCTCCTGCTTTTGAGATAGGGTCTCGTTATGTTACCCAGGGTGGCCTCAAACTCAAAGCAACTGTCTCTGTCTCCCAAGTATTAAAAATACAAGTGATTACTGCCCTCCACTGTCATATCTTTGCACAATTACACTATGCCTTTACTTCCCCACTGTTCTTCCTTAACATTACTTCATATATTTTTCAACTGCTCTATGTATTTATTAGCTATAGTTAATGCCATAATAGTTTTAATTGAATAATTATGCCATATCTTGCCTTAGTATACATTTAAGAATATAGTCTAGCCTATTAACTTTAAATATTCAATTTTTTTTATTTTTAAAAATTACATTATTTATGTGTGTGGCGCGAAAGAGGACAACTGGATGGGAACTGGTATTCTCTTTCTATTATAAGGCTCTCAGACTGAAATCAGGTTAGCAGGTACCTCACTCACTGAGCCCTCACATTTAAGTTTTGTTTTTTTTTTTTAAAGAATGATTTATTTATTACGTATACAGTGTTCTGCCTGCAGGCCAGAAGAGGGCACCAGATCTCATCACAGATGGTTGTGAGCCACCATGTGGGTGCTGGGAATTGAGCTCAGGAGCTCTGCAGCCAGTGCTCTTCACCGCTGAGCCCTCTCTCCAGCCCCACATTTAAGTCTTTAAAAACCACATATTAATATGTTCACGTCAGGCATGGTAGCACACGTCTCTACCTCCAGCACTTGGGAAAATCAGATAGCGGGTTCCAGTCCGACTCTGTCTCAAAAAGAAACAAGTTAAAAATGTACACATTTGCTCCAAAGTCCGAAGGCCAGAGCACATCTAAATCACGAAACACCAGGAGTAACACTAGATGGCTACACAGCCATCTAGAGACATCCACTCTAGAACCATCTGTGATGGCTGAGGAGCCAAAGCACTGTGGAAGCAGCAACTGTCATATAGGGACTGGATTACCTGTCTAACCCTGGATGAACGTCTTTCTCCTTTCCTTGGTTTCTCATCATCTGATTCACCTTTTTCTTCAGAAAAAGAGGAGCTCTTTCCTATCAAATAAAAGAAAATCAAGTCACATTCATGATATTTCCAGAATCATGACTTTTAAAATCCAACCAGTCATCACCTACAAGCTGTTTAGTAATATATTTCCACATTTCTTTCACCTATACGATCAAGACTATGCAAGTCCCAAGGGTTCTTTTAATAAGTGGATGTTTAGGAGTATTTCAACACCTCAAATAATTCAAAAGTAAAGTAACTTCCAGGAATTTTAAACTGTCCAGCAGGGGTACAGAAATACAAAGTGCACCTATTTTCTATAATGTCTTTTGGTATTCTGAAGCAGAACTTGAGACTTTACCATTCTGAAGCCTGGAATAGTCACTCACACCTACAATGTCAGCCCTCCAGACATTGAGGCAGGAGAATTGCCGTGAGTTCAAGGCCAGCATGAGCTGCTACATGTTGAGTTCCAGGTCAGCCTGGACTACAATGTGAGACTCTGTCTCAAAAACATAAAACCAAGAAGTCTTCACTGCTTTGCATCCACTTAAAAAAATTAATTTACGTGTGTAGGTGTTTTGCCTGCATGTACATGTGTGCAGGTTTTCATCTTGTGCCTTCAGGGGCCAGAAGATATCCTGGAACCAGAGTTAGAGATGGTTGTGACCACTATGCAGGTGCTGGGTATCAAACCCAGGTCCTCTGGAAGAGCAGCCAGTGCTCTCAACTGCAGAGGCATCTTTCTAGCCACTATCGTCACTGTTGAAAAATGTGCCTGGTACTACTACTTGTTAGTACCCCCCTTCCCTTTCCCCAAACACTGGGAATGAAACTCAGGACCTTGAGCACCCTGAACAAGCACTAGAGGGGGCTGGAAAGATGGCTCAGGAGTTAAGAGCGCTGGCTGTTCTTCCAGAGGTCCTACATTTGACTTCCTGCACCTGCATGGTGGCTCACAACCATCTGTAACCCCACTTTCAGGAGGTCTGAAACCCTCTTCTGGCCTTCCTGGGCACCAGGCATTCACGAAATACACACACACACACACACACACACACACACACACACACAGAGAGAGAGAGAGAGAGAGAGAGAGAGAGAGAGAGAGAGAGAGAGAGAGAGAGGTAAAGTATCTACACATATAAAAAGTGAAAACAAAAAGCAAACACTCTACCTTTAAGTATACCCTCAACCCCTCCTTCTGGCTTAAGATGAGGTATTGCTATGTAGCCTAAGCTAGTCTGGATCCTTCTGCCTTGGATTCCTGAATGCTAGATTTTATTTGTGTAAGCCATGCTAGCTCTACTGCTAGGTTTGACCAAAATATTATGAGTAAATACATCAGTCAATCTGTACGACCATAAACTCAGGAAATGAGTAAGAATGTTTTCTTTTTTAAAAAAGAAGCTAGGGATACAGCTCAGTAGTATGGAGTGCTCACTTAGCCAAGTGTCAAAGACCTGGGCCAAAGCTCTCAGGGATAAAACAGAAAAGATGTAAACAGACAAATTAATTCCAGCTAAATGAACAGGGCTTTAGAACTGGGTCCTCTTGACTACGTTTTACACACTGGAGTTCAAGGTAGAAATTTTTCTTTCTTCCTTTCAAAAAAAAAAAAAAGTTTGAAAACTACCAATCTAGCCGGGTGGTGGCGGCACAATTTGGTCTACAGAATGAGTTCACGACAGGTGGAATCATTTAATAAAGAGATCCTGTCTCAAAAAGAAAAAGAAAAAAGAGAAGAAAGAAAAAAGCAAGGCTCCTTTGACAGAAGAAAAGAAACAAATTAATTTATCTTTTAAGCAAAAACAAGGCCAGGTATGGTAATACATGTTTATTATCTGTACATGAGAAATGGAAGGAGGATAAAGAATTCAAGGCCACCCTGGACTTCATGGTGACTTAAGGTCATCTGAGATGGTAAGATTGAGATAGTAAGATAACATCTAAGAAAACACAAGGACCTAAAGCACTTGTGTAACATGGCACAGGATCTGGGTTCAATCCCCAGCACTGTTAGAAACACCAAAGCAAAACCAACCACCACTAACAACAACAAAGAAAGGCAATAAAGTTGTGTATAAAGTTGGCCAGAGATAAACGTCTTTAGAGCCAAAGGCAAGTTTTATTAAGTTGTAATTTACAAATTAAACATACCTAAGTTTAATAAATTCATTCTCCACCTACTGTAAACTGTAGGTTGGTCTACTGTACATTATTTTGGATACCATACCATAAAACCTCAGTAACAAGATTCTGGGTAATTGCTGGGCGGTGGTGGTGCATGCCTTTAATCCCAGCACTTGGGAGGCAGAGCCAGGCGGATCTCTGTGAGTTCGAGGCCAGCCTGGGCTACCAAGTGAGTTCCAGGAAAGGTGCAAAGCTACACAGAGAAACCCTGCCTCGAAAAACAAAAAAAAAACAAAAAACAAAAAACAAAACAAAACAAAAAAAAAAAGATTCTGGGTAATTATTTCTTTAGAAGTACTAAGGGGTCATCAAAGAGATCTGAGAAAATAGGTAAGCTGATCAGTTTTGACCATCACTGTTTTATAAAAGTCATGAAAACTGGAAGGGACCTTCAGAATGAAACAAGGAATCACTAACAATACAAAGCATTGTATGGAGATGGAGGATAGCTTCCTAATTAATGGAAGGTGTTATCATGTGATCCATGCCTGGGACAGGTGGTATCTTTCATTATCAATACCTGATCACATGAATGTTTAAAGTCAGATGTTAATACACGTAGACATTGAGCACTTTACCTAAAGCCAAACCCAATGCTACCAACAGGCTAATGGTAATGGAAATTCAGGGCTTGAAAAAAAGTCTTATTTCTAAGACGTCCAAAGCCAGAAGCCTTCCGAAGAAAGGGAAAGGTGGCTGCTAGACAGTGAAGGAGGCATTAAAATGAAGACTAAGTAAGGGCATTTAGGAGAGTAGTTTGGGGGCTGTTTTTGGAGACAGAGAATCGCTATGTATCTCAGGCTGACTCCAAACTCTCCAAATTCGTTTTAGCCTCCTGAGTGCTGGGATTATAGAAATGTGCTACCACACTTAGCTGCAAAGTAGTTTTTATTATTATTATTATTATTATTATTATTATTATTATTATTATTATTATTATTAATTCTCAGACAACAAATCCCTGGAGAGGATTTACAGGACCCAAATGAGTTATCTATGGCTCACAAAAAAGACTACTACCAAGGTACCCTTATACAAACATAAGCAGCAACAACAGAGACCTAGTAATGATGCCAAACCTAAATATTACTCAGACTTCTGAGGCATTTGTTGGCCAAATCCCCTAGATTCTCAGCATCCAGAGTGAGAAAAAGGAGCAGGGCTACAAATTCTCTCAGACAAAGACTGAGTAAGAGCACTGAGGGCTCTGTTAAGGATGTATGATGGAGGGCGGAGGGAAGAAACCAATTTCCTCAGCATACACGTTAAGATGTTTTTCACCAGGCGGTGGTGGCGCATGCCTTTAATCCCAGCACTCGGGAAGCCAAGGCAGGTGGATCTCTGTGAATTTGAGGCCAGCCTGGTCTACAAAGTAAGTTCCAGGACAGCCAGAACTGTTACAAGACAGAGAAATCCTGTCTTGAAAAACCAAAACAATTAAATGTTTTTGTATTTTTTCCTAGACTGAGTTCTTAAAAACCAACATCTAATGGGGCTGGAGAGATGGCTCATCAGTGAAGAGCAATTGTTCTTCCAGAGGACCCTGGTTTAATTCCAAGCACCTACATGGTGGCTCACAACCATCCGTAACTCCAGTTCTAGGAGATCTGATGCCCTCTTCTGACCTCCGCAGGCACCAGGCACACATGGACAAATACATGCACGCAGACAAAACACATACCCTCATAAATCTTAAAAAAAAAAACCAAAAAACAATCTTTCTGTAGGGTTTTTTTTACAGCATATAAGGAAGAGTTTACTAGGATACAAGCCACAGATCCCAATAAAACACAACACTGGGAAACTACTCTTTTGGTTAGTCATTTATACATCAGATTAGTCAAGGAAATTAATTGGGAGATTAAGAAGAAAAAAAAAAAAGCAGAGTTCCAGGACTCCCACTCCCCAAGATTCACAGAGAAGGCCAGAATTCATGGTCTTAAACATTCTACAAAAACAAGTAAGTGCCGGGCAGTGGCCGCACAAGCCTTTAATCCCAGCACTCAAGAGGCAGAGGCCAGAGGCAGGTGGATCTCTCAGTTCAAGGCCAGTCTGGTCTACAGAGCAAGTTCCAGGACAACCAAGGCTATTACATTGAGAACCCTGTCTCGAAAAACCAAACAAATGAGTGAACAAAACACTTTAAGTGTTACTAGTGATTAACCAAATGTGTTACCAGAAAACTTATTTCAACCAAAATCTTACTACTACAGAGTAAAACTGAAGAGGTATGTGGCATTTCTTCAGGTACCTATTAGGAGAGGTGGTACAGCTGAGCTCTCTCAGCCCTAACTCCTGGTTTTCATTGTTTTGGGGATAGAGCATGTCCATCTATCATAGGCCAGTAGAGCATGACAATGACAGCTTGCTGTTAACCAGAGCCTACTGCCCTGCTACTTAGCACACAGTGCAGGCTGGCCTGGAACTTGAGGCAATCCTCTGCCCAGCAGCCTTCCTAGCATGAAGTTACAGACCATCATCACCACTGTGTGCCCTGATTTCTTACATGTATTTGTGTGGGAGTGAGCATGCACACAATGGCAGGTGTGAGGAGATCAGAGGACAGCTTATGGGAGTTGGCTCTCTCCTTCCAACATCTGGGTTCTAGGGACTGAACTCACTGAACTCAAGGTGTCAGGCTTGGCAGCAAGTGTTCTCCCACACTGAGCTCATTGTCTCCCTCCCTCCCTCCTACATCATCTTTGCAGTGTTTGTGACTGAACTCAGGACCTCATGATACTAGACAAGTGCTCTGTTGCTGAGCTACATCCCCAGCCCTGTACCATATTTTCATCTTTTTTTAATTATTGAAAATTAGATTTTACTGGCCAGCCTGGTCTAGATAGCAAGTTCCAGGTCAGCTAGGAATTACGTTTTACTTATTGTGTGTATGTTTAAGTATGTGGGCATGTACATGCCACAACATAAATGTAGAGGTCAGAGGACAACCTTTGGACATTCTTTCCTTCCATTTCATGGGGTCCAGGGAATCAAACTCAGGTTATTAAGTTTGGTAACAACCATCTTTACCCACTGAGCGATCCCATGGGCTTATATCAGCATCATCGAGACTGGGTCTCTCTACTAGTCCTGGCTGTTCTCATACTTGCTGTGTAGATCACACTGGCCTTGAACTAAAGAGACCACCCTGCCTCTGACTCCCAAGTACTGGGATTAAAGGTGTGAGCTCCTACACCCAACCTTATTTTTTGTAATATGAGGTCTTTATCAATAAAGTGGCCAAACTGGTCCCAACTCAGAATCCTCCTGAGTAGCTGGGATTGATAAGCGCCAACATGCCTGGCTGTATCACATCTCCAAGATTAGGGGAAAAGTCTCTGGCATAAACACAGTGGAGAGCACTGAAGGCAACTGTTGGCTGTCCTATACTCAGTTCCTGGTTTTTGATTTGACTCTTCACCTCCCCCTTCCCTCTGGGTACTCCTTTCCTCTATCAATTATAATCACAGGTAAAGTCCTGCTGAGGATCTAAAACACCGGAACCCATCATCCTCTCAAAATATTTGCTTTTGAAACCTATTTTATTTAAGGATACACTGTTTATTTTTCATTTCGAATTACATTTAGAATGGAGAAGATTTGTGTGTGTGTGTGTGTGTGTGTGTGTGTGTGTGTGTGTGTGTGTGTGTATGCACGTGCGCAACAACCTTGGCTGTTTGAGTGCTATCCATTTTGTTTTTCAAGAAAGGATCACTAACTGACCAAGAGCTTGCTGAGCAGGCTGGTCTGGTTGGCCAATGAGCCTCAGGGATACCAGTCTGCACTCTCTAGTGCTGGGATCACAAGTACACCATGCATCCAGCTTTTTTCAGCATGACTTCTGGGACCCAACCTCGGGTTCTCAAGCACTTTATTGGCTGAGCTGTCTCCAAGTCCCCAGAAGATCTTCCTCATAAAACACAGTGAGAAATTTCAGAAGTTCCCTACTTACCTAGAAAATTCTGAAAGTTTTTACTGGCTTGGCACTTGGAAGACTTTTGTAATATTATTTCAATCTGTTTTAAATTGTTTTTCTAAGTATCTTTGAAAACTAATAACTACTCTGGTGGTATTAGTCTAAGTCTGTTGTCCCTCCTTTGAAAATATCATGGAGGGGGGCCGTGAGGAGGGAGGGAGAGGCTGGAAACATGGGTCAGCCGTTCAGAGCACTAGCTACTGTTCGAGTACCTGAGTTTGGTTCCCAGCACGCACACTGGGAGGCTCACAATCACCTACAGTTCCAGAATATGACTCTCTCTTCTGGCTTTCTCAGAAACCCAAACACATCTGGAATATACTCACACGCACACTAAAAAAACCACAGTACTCTTATCTTTATGTTTCTGTACCATCCTAAAAACAATTCTCTTGTCTCTGGGCCAATTTAAACTGTACTGATTTCTAAGGATCGTCTCAAATCTAGACCTCTGCCATGAGGCAATCTCTAATTACTCCAGTCCTGAAATTGCTCACTTTTTAAAAAAACTTTATGTATATAAATATTTTTGCCTGCATGTATTTCTATGTACTATTTGTATGCCTGATGCCTGTGGAGGTCAGAAGAAGGTATCAGATCCCCTGGAACTGGAGATATAAATGGTTGTTAGTTACCTTGTGGATGCTGCATAATCAAACTCAGATCCCCTGGAAAAGCAGCCCCAGATCTCTCTCTTATGATGCGGTTGTATATACCTAAAATATTAAAACTTGAGAGACAAGGAAGATAGACCTCAAGAATGAGTTTAACCTGGGGCTACATGGCAAATCCCTGCCTTAAAATACAAAACAGCCAGGTTAGGTGGTGCACACTTTTACTCCCAGCACTCTAGAGGCAGAGAGGTGAGTTTGAAACAGCCTGGTACAGAGCAAGCTCCAGGGAGAGACCCTGTCTCAGAAAAACAAAAACAAAATAAAACAAAGGGCAGACAAGATGGCTCAGTGGGTAAAGATACCACCTTGTTAAGCTTAATTCAATCCTTGTAATCCATGATAGGAGAGTCAACTTAAGTTGTCCTCTGACCTCCACATGTAATCTTGGCATTGGTGCATCCACACACACACTAAATAAATGAATGCAATTTTTAAAAAATCCTATAGTAGAGTGCTAAAGGGATGCTCAGTGGTTAAGAGCGTGTGCCACTCCTCCTGAGGACCCTAGCCTGGTTCCCAGCATCCATGTCAGGTGGCTAAAACACCTGTAATTCTAGCTCCAGGGGATCCAGTGCTCTCCTGTGAACAAACGCACACACAGATACGCATAATTAAATATAGAAAATAATAATCTTTTAAAAAAATCTGTTATGTGCATCATTTGTGTCATATACTCATTATCTTCCATTTTTAAAGTTTTATGTGCAATTATTCTCTTCACCAACAGACAATACAGGTGCTAATGCCCCATATACTCTCATAACAGAGATATGTATATAGCACAAATTCTAATACATATTTCCATGACTTTTGAGAATGATGATAATTCACTTATAATAGACTTTCTCTCTTTCTTCCTGGCTTTATAATCCGTGGAAAAGAGCAGTAAAAGGAGAGTGAACCAGCCGGGCGGTGGTGGCGCTCTCCTTTAATCCCAGCACTCGGGAGGCATAGGCAGGCAGATCTTTGTGAGTTCAAGGCCAGCCTGGGCTACAGAGCGAGATCCAAGACAGCCAGGACTACACAGAGAAACCTTGTCTCGAAAAACAAACAAACAAAGAACAGAATGAACCAAGTGACAGTCAGCTATTTCCCTATTTGGGGGAAAAAGATGTCCCTGGAGAACTTTTCAATCACTCCAAAATTGTCAGTGTTAAATTTATTAAAAATTTTCCAGGGGGGCTGGCAACACACACATACACATGCATGCATGCACACAAAAAGAGAAGTGTCTATGGCCAGCAAGATGGCTAAAGGTAAAGGCACTGAGACTAAGCCTAATGACTTGAGTTCAATTTCCAGAATCCACATGGTAGAGAGAACGAACTTCTACAAATTGTCCTCTGACCTCCACACATGTTCTGTGGCATATCCCCCCCAACCCCCACATACTCCAAATGTAGCAAGGGAGGGGTGGGCTACAGAGATGGTTGAGCTGTTAAGAGCACTGGCTACTCTTCTGGGTTCAATTCCAGCACCCATAATGGTGGCTCACAACTGTCTATAACTCCAATTCCATGGGATCTGATCCCCTCTTCTGGCCTTGTGGAGCACAGACATACACAAAGGCAAAACATTCATACATATAATATTTCAAAGGGACAGAGCACTTGCCAAGCATATGCTAGGCTCTGGATTTGATCCATAAACAAAGTGGGGGGACAAAAAGAAAAAAATTATTATCAGAATTTTCAGCTGGGGCTATAGCTCAGTTGGTAGAGTACTTACCCATTATGCACCAAGCCATAGGTTTGATCTTTAGCACTGAATAAAGCAGGATGTGATGGAGCATACCATAACCCACATCTTGGGAAGCTGATGTTCAAGGGTAACTCTTGGCTACTTAGTGAACTGGAAGCTAGACTGGACTACATGAGGCTCAAAAAAGGGGCAAGAGGGGGAGTTGGGAGGTGGTGGCGCACACCTTTAATCCCAGCACTCGGGAGGCAGAGCTAGGCAAATCTCTGTGAGTTCAAGGCCAGCCTGGTCTACAGAGCGAGATCCGGGACAGGCACCAAAACTACACAGAGAAACCCTGTCTCGGGGGGAAAAAAAAAATTGAAAACAAAACAGGCATGGTGGTGGCTCAGTGGTTAAGAACACTTACTACTCTTACAGAGGAGCCAGGTTCAGTTCCTGGCACTTACATGAGCTCACAACTACCTATCACTCCAATTCCAGGGCATCTAATGCCCTCTTATAGCTCTCCTGGGTACCAGGCATACATGTGATGCACATACATACACGCAGGTAAAATACTAGTCATACACATAAAATAAAAATAAATAATTTCCAAAACTTTCCCTCAAGCACTCAGACTAGGATCAAGAAATATAGACATTAACCAACCTCACTTAAAATTAGCCTCAAAGGTCCTTCATTTTCTTTTAACCTTACATGAAATTTCTCTCTCCAATAAATATTTCCAAAAAAATTTATCCTTTTCAAGGAATTCTACGCTAATCAGAAGAGCTGAAAACACATATATCCTAACAGTGTTAAATATGGAGGGACTGTCCATATTTAACAATCCTGATAACCATTAACTGTACTAACAGTTGAAAGTATTTGTTCATTTACACATTGGCTTACTACACCTACCTAATGTCCACCATCACACATACACACTGTCTTGAAAATCCTAATTTTTGCTGGGTACTCAGGAGGCTAAGGTAGGTGGATATGTGTTTGCGGCCAGCCTTGTCTATATTAGTGAGTTTCTGGACAGCTAGGGCTACATATCAAGACCTATCATAAAAAAAAAAACAAAATTAAAATCTTTCCAAAAGACAAAGACTGTATTTATAGTCTTTTACTTGAGATAATAGGAAAAATTAGGTACCTAATATTACTATCATGTAAAAAAAATTAATCTTGCTTGAACCAATTACACAAATTAGGTTAAGCTCTTTATAATATGTTCACAAAACAGTGCTTTGCCTTTAATAGCATTAAATAACTGTGATTACATAATGATTTTATCAATACCCATCTACTTACTAGACTGTAAATTTCCTTAGAGCAGACATCTTTTTCTCTAGTATATCCTGGGGTCTAGCACATGCCTGGTATACAACAGGCAGGTAATAAAAAAAAGTGTTGAATAATAAACAGTAGATGTCAAATCCAAGAGTGGTGGTGACTAGATGTATGCATACAACAAAGAGATGAAAGTAAGTTGTGACTGTTGCTAAATTTGGAGGTATATAAAAGACTGAAAAGGTACAGAGAAAAATCATACTAACTGATAAGACACCGAGTAGTTAACATGTAAGTAAAATCACATTTCAAAAAAGACATCCATTTCTCTAAAAACAGACGTCAAAGATCAGCTTTACAGAACTCTCCTCAGGCTTTCATGGAGGCTTATCATGAAAGGAGGCATCACTACCTCCCCCACCAACTACGCAGGATGGACAAACAGCGCAGTGGGGAGGGAGATACGTACTGGGCGAATGTCTGCTGAGCTCCAGCTCTGGTCTCTCCAGGCTGCTCTGAAAGTCAGGAGGCAGCAGGGAAGCCACTCCCTCAGGATGGATCATCTCGTCCTCCGACTCAGCTGAAGCTTCTGCAAAGTACACAGTGGGTCGGGGCAGGGAGGGAGTGAAGGGCTCAGCATGTGGGATACGTAGGCGTGAAGGAGGGCAGGCAAAGTTATAGATACAGACACACACACCAAAGAGAACTGAACAAAAAGAAAACACCTCCCTAGTGCTAAGCTCTACCTCACTGGCACGGTGCATGACTTCTTTCCACCTCCTCTTGTCCTCAGTCCACCTGAGCATCTCTTTCCCTGACACAGTCCAACTGTAACTCATCTGGCATCACACAACACTGAAAGCAGATGAGCAGCAGTCTCCCCTGACTCACTCCTGCCATTAGTTAGACCCATCTACCTGTGACAGAGACCAAAGACCTGTTAGAAGTGACAGCGGGCTTACCTTCAAGCTCTGCAGCCTCTCGGGCTTCCCGTTCTAGACGCTGCCTCAGAAGCTCCTGCTGCTTTTCCAGGTACTGCTTTATGAAACTGTTCTGGCTCATTTCCTCCCCAATCTGTGTAGAGGAGATGGGATAAGAGCGTCTAAGGAGGCAGCTATTAGGTGACTAGGAAGGTCTGAGTGCAGGTAACAGATACCCGAGTCACGAAATAAGAGGCTAAGCTAATTGTTTTTCTAGTTCCAACCCTGCCATAGGTTCTTAGTTTTATTCTTTTGTTTTTGTCATGGATAAGTACATAAAAATATATTTAGACAGACAAAGCCTAAAATCCAATGTGAAGCTCCATAGCTTCGGAATGGCTATTCTAACTGCAGAGAAGCATGTACTCATGGCGATGTACATACTTTGAGTCTGGTTAAATTAGCTTCATAATATTTTTATAATGAATTTTGTTCTAATGAATGAAAACTTTTTAAAATTTACTTTATGTGTATGGGTGTTTTGACTGTTTGTGTACAGTCTGTGCAGCACATGTGTGAAGTGCCCAAGGAGTTCAGAAGAGGGCATCGATCCCCTAGGATTGGATACAAACATCTAACTCTGAGCTGTCTCACGGATACTAAGAATCAAACCTGGGACTTCTGGAAGAACAGCCAGTACTCTTAATTACTGAACCATTGCTCTAACTGAACCTGCCCCACCCTCCTTTAAAAAAAAAAAAAAAAAAAAAAGAATGCTTTAAAAATGCTTATCACAAATTTAAATTTTAAGTAATTGTAGGGATGGGAGAGATGGCTCAGTGGTTAAGAACACTGGCTACCCTTCCAGAGGACCTGGGTTCAATTCCAGCATCCATATGGCAGCTTAAAAAGGTCTGTAACTCAGGCCTGGAGAGATGGCTCAGAGGTTAAGAGCACCAACTGCTCTTCCAGAGGTCCTGAGTTCAATTCCCAGCACCCACATGGTAGCTCATAACCATCTGTAATGAGATCTGGCGCCTACTTCTGTGTATATAATAAATAAATAAATCTTAAAAAAAAAAAAAAAAAAAGTCTGTAACTCAGCTGAGCGGTGGTGGCGCACGCCTTTAATCCCAGCACTCGAGAGGCAGAGCCAGGCGGATCTCTGTGAGTTTGAGGCCAGCCTGGGCTACAGAGTGAGTTCCAGGACAGGCTCCAAAGCTACACAGAGAAACCCTGTCTCAAAAAAAAAAAAAAAAAAAAAAAAAAGGTCTGTAACTCTAGTCCCAGGGGATCCCACACCCTCACAAAGCCACATTCAGGCAAAACACCAATGCACATAAAATAAAAATAAATCACTAAAAAAAATTTACTCCTTAAAAAAATATTTAAAAAAACTAAAAATAAAGCCAGGCAGTGGTGCCACATGCCTTTAATCCCAGTACCTGGGAGGCATAGGCAGAAGGATCTCTGTGAGTTCAAGGCCAGCCCGGTCTAGAGAGAACAGCCAAAGCCACTCAAAGAAACCCTGTCTCAAAAGACAAAAACAAAATAAATAAATTAAAGATAATTATGAAACATTCTACTAAAAGCAACAAAGGCAAATTACCTTATAAAAAACCATGAATTTAAATAATTTCTATAAGCAATAAAAATCTGACAGTTTCTAAACATGTAAGAATTTATTTTTATCTTACATGCATTGGTGTTTTGCCTGCATGTATGTCTGTGTGAGGGTGTCACATCTGGGAGTTACAGACAGTTGGGAGCTACCATGTGGTTGCTGGGAATTGAACCCAGGTCCTCTGGCAGAACAGCCAGTGCTCTTAACCGCTGAGCCATCTCTCCAGCCCCCAAGATTTTTCTCTTTTAGTTAGAGATTTAAAAAAAAGAAAACAGGGAGCTAGAGAGATGGCTCAGCGGTTAAGACAACTGATTACTCTTCCAGAGGACCTGGGTTCAATTCCCAGCACCCACATGGCAGCTAACAATTGTCTGTAACTCCAAGATGGGACACCCTCACATAGACATAAATGCAGGCAAAACACCAATGCTAATAAAATAAAAATAATTTAAGAAAAAAAAAAAAAAGGAAAGAAAACAGTCTAAGTAAGTATACCAGGGAAATGCAAAGAAACTCCACAAAGCAAGTCTAGTCCATGTATCTGGAATCCAAGAAACAGAACTCTCAGAAGGTTCTCATTTTCTTTCTTCTTTTAGATTTTTTCAAGACAGAGCTTCTCTGTGTAGCCCTGGCTGTCCTCTAACTCACTATGTAGTCCACGCTGGCCTCGAACTCAGAGATCACCTGCCTCTGCCTTCTGAGTGCTGAGAATAAAGGCAGGAGCCATTACCGTCTGGCTAGAGGCTTTTTCTTTTTCTTTTCTTGGTTTTCTGAAACAGGGTTTCTCAGTGTAGTTTTGGTGCCTATCCTGGATCTCGCTCTGTAGACCAGGCTGGCCTTGAACTCACAGAGATCCACCTGGCTCTGCCTCCTGAGTGTTGGGACTAAAGACGTGCGCCGCCACCACCACCCAGCTGGAAGGCTTTTTCTATTAAAGGTAAGAATAACCAGCACTATGACAAAAAAAGAAAACTACGTTAAAATTTTATTTAAAATTTTCAGTCCAAAGAGTGATGTTAATGCACAAATAACTTAAAAAGAAGTAAGAATTCTAGGGACTATGCTTCTTCTGGAAACAAAGTCTCACTACATAGTCCAGACTGGCTTTAAACTTGAAATCCTTAGGCATCAGCACCCTCAGTTTGAGTAGTATAGGTGATAGGTGCACTACCACAATGTAGCCTGCTGTTGGTGCCCCCCCACCCCGGGGTGTGGGTGTGTGTGTGCGCACACGCGCACGCATTAGGGATCATACCTAGAGCTCTACCAGTAATCTATATCCTCAGCCTGAATTTTACCTTTTCATCTAAACTTTTATATAAACTAGAATTACCTAAAAATAATCTACTATGTATCTTAAAACTGAGAAGAGTAGGCATGATGCATACATATCTTTAATCCCAGCACTGGAAAGGCAGAAGCAGGCCGATCTCTGAGTTTCAGGCAGGCTGGAGAGATAGCTCAGCAGTTAGAAGCTACTGTTGCCCTTGCAGAGCACCCAGCTTTGGTTCCCAGAACCCACACTGCAGCTCCAACCACCTGTAACTCCAGTTCCAGGGACCTGACTCTCTCCTCTCACCTCTACAAGCACCAGGCACAAACAATGCACATGCATACAAACAAAAAAAAACTTTCTACAGAGTGAGTTCCAGGAAGTCAGGGCTGTTACACAGAGAAACCTTGTCTTGAAAAACCAAAATAAATAAATAAATAAATCTCAAGCAAATTTTAAAAAGTAAGTAAATCTGAGAAGAAAAAAGTCCTAGTCCAAAAGATCAAGCTGCACCAACCCAGGAAAACATTTTGTCATATATCTCAAAAGTTCACGTGCAGGGCTGGAGAGATGGCTCAGAAGTTTGCACTGGCTGCTCTTGCAGAGGACCTGGGTTCAAATCCTAGTACATGGTGGCTCACAACCATCTGTAACTACAGTTCTGGTCTCCAATGTCCTCTTCTGACCCCCAACAGCACCAGGCATGGACACGGTGCACATACACAAATGGAGGCATAACACTCATACACACAAAATATAAAAAAAAATAGTATTTCAATGAGTGAAATTAAGAGACCAAGGAAAGGAATATATACTCACTACTTGAGACACTTGCAACCCCACTTCCACAGAAAGGGGAGAGCATGTATAGCTTCTATCTGCAATCGTACCACAAGAGAAGCTGAGGCTGGAGAACTGCCATAGTTTGAGGCCAGCCTGGGCTACAGAGTAAGTCCCTGCCTCAAAAACTCCAGGGCAACCAACAGCTTTGTTTTGAGTAAAACGAAGCCTTTGGCGCACCATGCGTGGTGGCGCACACCTTTAATCCCAGCACTGGGGGGCAGAGGCAGTGGGTCTCTGGGAACTCCAGAGCAGCCAGGGCTATGTAGAGAGACCCTGCTTCAAAACAAAACAAATCCATGCCCCGCTCCCAAAAAAAAGGGCTAGCAAGCCCACCCAGGGTTAATCCTTTTCCCCCTTTCTGTAACACTCCCAATCATTCTTGCTGTCCTTCAGTCTTCTCTTCACAAGTTCCCCCCCAGTCCTTCTTACCTGTCTACAGACCTCCAAAAAACCAAGTCAACCCCAATACTTTCTATGTTTTCTGTCATATTTTCTAACACTAAATACTTATTTTCACCTAAAGTAAAGGAGTCTCTCAGTACTCAATGGACATCGATGAACTATGGGTTCCAAGTATAAGAAAACAATAATGTTTGCTGCAAAATCTTTGTTAATAAAAGTAAGGCTTCGGGCTGGAGAGATGGCTCAGAGGTCAAGAGCACTGACTGTTCTTCCAGAGGTCCTGAGTTCAATTCCCAGCAACCACATGGTGGCTCTCAACCATCTGTAACGAGATCTGGTGCCCTCTTCTGGCCTGCAGGTGTACATGCAGGCAGAACACTGTATACATAATAAATAAATAAATCTTTAAAAAAAAAAAGGCTTCAAAGTCTAAAATGCAATGATCCAAAATTACATCTGTGAATTGACTATTTTAAGTAGTTCCTTTTTTAAATTTTTTTTTAAAGATTTATTTATTCTCATATATTTTACATGTATGACTGTTTTAACTGCAGGGATGTACGTGCATCATATGTGTGCTTGGTGTTCAAAGCCAGAAGAGGATATGGGATGCCCTGGAACTGGAGTTATGGATAGCTCTGAGCCGCCGTGTAGGTGCTGGGAATAGAAGCTGGGTCCTCTAAAGAGCAACAAGTACTCTTAACTACTGAGCCATCTCTTCATTTATGTGTGTATGTACATGCACCTTTTTTTAAAAAAAAGATTTATTTATTTATTATGTATACAGTGTTCTGCCTGCATGAGTCCCTGCTAGCCAGAAGAGGGCACCAGATCTTATTACAGATGGTTGTGAGCCACCATATGGTTGCTGGGAATTGAACTCAGGACTTCTGGAAGAGCAGCCAGTGCTCTTAACCACTAAGTCATCTCTCCAGCCCTGTGTGTATGTACATGTACCTTTGTGTGTGTGTGTGTGTGTGTGTGTGTCTCCGTCCTTGGAGGCCAGAAGAGGACATTAGATCCCTTGGAACTGGAGTTACAGATGTTTGCAAGCCGCCCGATGTAGGTGCTGGGATCTGAACTCCAGTTTGAGTCACTGAGTGACAACCACTCTTGACTAGTGAGCTACCTCTCCAGGCCTTTAGGTAGTTGTTTTTTTTTTTTTTTTTTTTTTTTTTTTAAATGCTTGTTAACCTCAGAAAGCTTAGTATTAACAGGGGAACAGAAAGATTTTCCACAGTATCCTGGGACTTCATCTACTCCTGGGCCCAGACACCATTGCATTTTCCTTTAAGTGTGTAACACATTAAATGAAGGGATTTTTTAAAAGCTGAAAAGGATTCTAAGAGATGATATGGTCAAAATTTATATTTTGTTTTTAACTATAGAATAGTGTCTTCAAAATAAAGCACATGTAGAAGCTAGGGGAGGGAGTACAAGCCTGCTATCCCAGCACTAGGAAAGCTGGGCAGTAGGACTCCCCTGAGTCTGAAGACAGTACAGGTTACACTGTGAGTTCCAAGCCATCATGGCTACATGGAGAGATTCTGTCTCAATGCTCAAAAAAAAAAAAGAAAATCTTCTCTGAGCTATCCCAGCAGAGTCCAACTACTTTTCCTATTACAGGTGAGGAAACTAAGGCCTTAAAATGTTAAGTTCCTTGTCCTAAGTAACAAAGGTTTCAGGGATGTTTAAGAGTACCTATATATAGCTAAGCAGCTAGCACTAGAAATACGGGGTTATTAATAAAGGATCAAATTCTTTAAAAAAAAGAAAACTATGTCAATAAAAGAGTTGTTGATAAACAATTATTTTATTTCACATCTATATTCAATTCAACTTTTCCCCAAACTAATGGCAAATAAGTGACTTTAGATTCTCGTGGCACACTTAATCAGAGCCATACCTTTTGGCACACTCCACTGCAAGGATCCAAAATTAACTTAGAGCTCCTCTGATATGTTTTTTTTTTTTTACTCCAGGTCTTTATGCAAAATTAGTCTTGATTAGAATTCAACTGTCTGAGAGCTGGAGCAATAGCTCAGCAGTTAAGAGCACTGGCTGCTCTTGTAGAGGACCCAGGTTCAAGTCAGCACCCACATGGTGGCTCACAGCTGTCTGTAACCCAGTTCCAGAGGATTCAACATCCTCTTCTGGCCTCTGTGGGCACCAGGTACACACATGATATACAGACATACACACAGGCAAATCATACCTACACATAAAATAAAAATGAACCTTAAACAAAAAAAAGCAACTGTCTAATGTGAGAACACTTGTAATAAAAATAATTTAAGAAAATACTGCCTTTGATAAGCACAGAAGACATAACACCAAGTCCTTCCATTTACCATTTTCTCCAAACAGCACATTCTATCTAAACAAATCTTTTTTCTTACCTGTGAATTTGGCTGGAATGCAGCATGGGGTGTTGAGTGTTTCTGTAAATTTTCTAGCATTAGAGCCTGGTATAAAGAAGAGCAAAAATCAGAAACCAGGAGGGGGAAACCAAAAAGCAGCCCAGATCTCTACCTCTCCCACAGCCTTTTCATTAAATTAAACTACTTAAATATACATTTATACCATACTCCTTTAATGGAGCTTAAAAGCCCTTTTACGAATACTGTTCTCATTCATCTTCACGAGACCCTTAAAGGTAGCCATGGTTACTGCTCCCAAATATACAGATATAAAATACAGGCACACAAAGAATCAGTGACCTGGCTATGTCATAAAAATCTGCAAAAGTGACAGAATCAGTACTAGAATCCCGTCTGCAATTTTGACTAGGAGCCACTTTTAAATCTGGTAATGGGGGGGGGGGGCACTCCAAATACTCAAACAAGCTTTAAATTACACAAAAGCGTGAGACTGCTAATTAGGATCCGACTATTACTTGGTTAGTTATTCAGATCTAAAACTAAGTGAACTGGCACAGCAGAGTGACACCTAGACTAATCAAATGTACTAAAATTTCAAAGAGAAACTGACCACAGACCCTGTAATCTGTGGTTTGACTTAATCCACACCCACCCACAAACTGTCAGCTTCGGGATAAGCGACGGTCTGTCAACTCAAACCCTAGTGAACTAACCTAATCCCAATCCGCACTATCAGCCACATACCCTAATGAACCTTTAATTACACTAGTCCATCTCACCTTCCCTCCATTTACACCAAACCGATACACAATATGTATACCTCAGGACAAACCCATTCTCATCTACTCAAACCGATACGAAATCCCCAGCCTAAAGTCATCTGTCTCACCTCTCGCACTAAGTATTCACCAAATTCTTATCCAGACTGCTTCTCGATTCCCTATAAATTAGACACCCGTCTTTCACCAAGTCCTTCTACCAAGGTTTCCCTTCATCTAAGGTCTTCATCCAATCAAGCGGACATTTTACCCTAACCCAAATGTATTATTGCCGCCAGAGACACCAACCCCATGCGCCCAACTGTACCCCTAACTCGGACCCTGCCCTACCCGCCCCCGTAAGGCCAGCCACACCGGTGGTTGTAGAGGGATTTAACTCCTTCTGCAGCGCATGCGCCGAAAACACAGACACAAACAAGGAGGGGGTGGGGGAAGAAGGAAGGAGCTTAAGACACTCCGGGAGAGTAGCGCGCACCCTCCCATTTTGGGCTCGCGCCGCTGCCGTTAAGGCGGGAACCGGCGTTATCTCTATTCCAGCGCAAGCCACACCAACCACCGTGCGCGTGGATCCGCAGGCTCGCGCTGGCGGCCTGAGAGAGCTCGCGCCGAGCCCGGACACTGCGCCTGCGCCGCGGCGGAGACTCGTCTCTACCGGGTCCGCTCCCCTCCGACACCTCGGCAACGCTGACTTCTCACCCCTTTGAGCCGCTTGACCAGGGCACTCTTCTGCCCGCTCTTGGCTAGGCCTCGCTGCTCCAGTGCGGCCTTCAGGTCGGTCACCCGCAGAGCCTGAAGAGGCTTCCCGTCCAGAGTCACCTCCTCCAGCTCCGCCATCTTGCGTGAGGTACTCGGGTCCGTCCCGACGGCTTCGGGCATCTTCGGTAATTTCCGCTAACGCCCTTCGAACGTACCGAATTGGCCCCGCCCACTGCCATAGTCTACCCCTCTGTTACTGCTCAGAATTCCCCGGGTTCCTCCGGAACTGTTCGGTCGTTTCCGTCTCCACATCGGTACCAATCGGCTCTTTCTATTTGCCCAGCCGCCGCCCCCTCCCTTTTTGCGTTCAGACTCGTTTGTTTTCGTCTTGCCGAGGCTTTGAATCGACTCTATTCGGAAGCCCTCGAATCGGGCATAACCATAATCGGAATTATTCGGCTATCTTCGGACCTGGGGCTGAGGCGCTGGGGCTCTTGGGTGTTTGGGGCTGGTTTAAGACCGGAAGTGCGTGGGTTATTGGGCTGGCTCTGCTTAGGGTTTTCAGGAAACGTGGAAGAGACTACGGCAGCTGGAGCTGAAGGACTCTTGTGATCTCTGGGCGCCCTTTGAGAGGAAAGGGGAGGTAACAGGTAAAGAAGCCCCTCCTTGTCCAGATAAGATGTGGTGTCTGCAGGTTTCCTTTTGGGAAACCCTCCTGCACCGGTGGTGAAACCTCTGTGGTCCCCATCCTCTACATCCTGGTCACTTGATCTGAGGAATGCTTGCGGGGCTTAAGACTCTTGCGGCTTCCAAACGTGGGGGAAAAATAGCTTCTCGTCTTTGATCCTAGGCAGTAAATTTTATCAATGACATTGAGTTTAAGTTTACCGTTGAAGCCATGTGGCGAGACCCTGTGGGAAAAGTCCCTTTCCCTGAAAAAGAAGTTTTAGGAGGAACTTCTCCCTGTATTGTTACTCTGAAAGTGGCAGTCACCCTGAACCGGGACTTGAACTGATCAGTTCAGTTCAAGTACAAATACAAATCTTCCAACTTGGAGCAGAAGGAACAGAAGTTGTGATTTAAGTCATAGAGGGTTGAACCTAACCTGAAGTAGGTTAGATAAGTTTGACAAGTAGGAGAGATAGAACAAGCATTTTTGTTTTGGTTTTTCCTGGCTGCCCTGGAAGTCACTCTGTAGACCAGGCTGGCAGGGAACTCAGAGGCCTGCCTCTGCCTCTCAAGTACTGGGATTAAAGGCGTGAGCTTGCTTTTATTATTTTAATTGTGTATCTGTGTGTCTGTCTGTGGGTATGTGCATGTCCTACAGACACTAGGCAGTGCTCTGGAAGTACAGGAAGTGTGTTTAAATACTGAGCACTCTTTCCCCCAGCCCCTCAATGGTTGTTTTTAAGATTGTTTATGGAGGTGGCTGAGGACATAGCTCAGTTGGTGGAGCGCTCTTTGAGTTCTGTCCTCAGCAGCACAAAAAGTATGGTGGCATGTCACAGTTCAAGGCCATCCTTAGCTACATGTCCAGCCGAGGCTACATGAAAATTAAAAAGAATGTGGGGAAAGAGGCTAAGTGTGGTGATATTTTGTTTGTACTCTAACAAATAAAATTTGCCTGAAGATCAGAGGACAGAGCCAGCCACTAGATTAAACATAGAGGCCAGGCAGTGGTGGCACACACTTTTAATCCCAGCACTAGGAAGGTTGAGACAGGAAGTGATATGGCTGGGCAGAGAAAAGAATGTAAGGCAGGAGGAAACAGGAGTTTCGGCACATTTTGGCTGAGGACTCAGGCATTTCAGTTTGAGGATTCATGGAGACAGGATCTTCTCTTTTTCGCTGAGGAGTTGGTGAGGTGAGAAGTGGCTGTGGCTTATTTCCTCTGATCCTTCAGCATTTACCCCAATATCTGGCTCCGGGTTTTTGTTATGAGACCAATTAGGATTCATGCAACAGCTAAGGGTAGATATGTAATTTTTAACACCAACATTTGGAAAGCTGAGGCAGGAGGCTCTTGAATTTGAGGCCAGCAAGATTATTTTCTAAGACTTGAGGTAACCTGTGAGTAGGATTACTCTTCTTTTGACCCAGATACCTCTCCCTCCAAATCATTTAAACCAAGAGGTTCAGATGTCTGTGTTCACTTTAGAACATGTGTGAAATTGCCCAGGCTAGCAAGGCTTTATGTACCTAAAGAGCCACCAAGTATCTGAAAGGTGTCCCTTTAAAGAAACAATGTGTGACTTTTAGACAGTGTACAGTAGTGTTGGTAAGTGTGCTGACGACAGACAGTGTGGCTAGATGTGTGATTGGTAGTCCCAGAAGAGTGCTGAAGTTTTGCTATACGTGCTTGAAAATGCTGAACTTAGAAGTTCTGAAGCTGTGATCACTGACAATAATCAGAACAATGCACCCAAAATACAGTCAGATTAACCCATATGTGAGCTTGGCCTGTCGCATTGAGATGATCCTCACTGAAAAGGAACTGTTCCTAAGCCGGAAGAGAACATTAAAGAACAAAAAACATCTCAGAAGAAACTGACACCAACAAAAACTTCCAGCATATGAATAAGTTTAGCAGCAAATAAATGTTAATGAAATAAAATGATGAAGGCAGTAAGAGACAGTGGTTAGATAGGTTGTTTCCTTTTTATTGTTTGTTTGTTTGACCCAGAGTCTCTTGTAGTTTAGGCTGGTCTGGAACTCCCATGTAACTGAGGCTCCTCTTTTAACTCGTGATCTTCCTGCCTCCACCATGTAAGCCCTGTGTGCCACCACGCCTGGTATGTGTTTTTCTTTCATTGTTGTTTCGAGATAGGGCCTCACTCTGTAGGTTAAACTGACTGGGACTTACTATGTACCTGTGTAGTCCCACCTGGCCTTTGATTCCTGGGGGTCCCCCGACTCCACTTTCTGAGTGCTGGGATTGTAGGTGTGAGCCTGGCGCCTGGCTTAGGTCAGTGCAGAGGAGAGAAGGAGGCACACACCAAGTGGAGTTGTTCTCGGGTGCCTTCTCCAAGGTAATTGTAGGAACATAAAAATAAAGGCTCTTGTTACCTGTGGAATGGCTCCGTGCATTTGTAATCCCAGTATTCAGGAAGCTAAGGCAGGAGGATCAAAGTTTGGCCGTTCTGGAGCCACACGTACACAGTGAAGTCCTACCATAGGAAAGGGCCCTGCTGTTTTCCTCCTGGTTGAATTGGTGGATATTGATGGGGTGCGGTGGGGTTTGTTGCTTAGGAGGTTATGTTTAGGTTGCTCTCTGCCAAAGACGGTATTAACAGAGCTTCGTTTGTTTCAGGATGCCACTGGAATCATCTTCCTCGTCAGTGCCACCATCCTGCCCTTCTCTGTTACCTGCAGTGCCAGACGACATTAACAGAGCTTCCCCTCCTCCAATGTCTTACATCACTTCCCATGAGATGAAGTGTATTCTTCACTGGTTCGCCAGTTGGTCAGGTCCCCAGCGGGAACGTTTTCTTCAGGACCTGGTTGCTAAGGCAGTGCCTGGGAAGCTGCAGCCTCTGCTGGATGGCCTGGAGCAGCTCAGTGTGTCCGCGGCAAACCGACCGCCTTGTATCTTTGAGTGCCAGCTGCGTCTTTGGGATCAGTGGTTTCGAGGCTGGGCCGAGCAGGAGCGCAATGAATTTGTTAGACAGCTGGAGGTCAGTGAACCAGATTTCGTGGCAAAGTTTTACCAAGCAGTGGCTGCCACTGCTGGTAAAGACTGATAGGCATTCAGGTCGAGAAGATAACTCCATGTGATCTAGCCAAAGACCATGACTGTAGTGAAGATTCAGTGCACCTGCTGGGGTCATGGTGTGCCTTTTCTTCCAGCACCAGGAGGCGGAGGCAGCCTGGTCTACAGATCAAGTTCCGAGCCAGTCAGTGCTACAAAGTGAGACCCTGCCTTATGGGAAAAAATTGCTTGAACTTCATGATGAGTCCCAGCACTGTTTTTAACTTCGTAATATGTCACCTGAACTCTGTAAATGTGATCCGTTTAAACAAATCTGATTATGTCAGGCACTTGCTTTATTTACAGGAGATGTCTAAATCTCAAGAGTTTAATGACTTGTTACTATAACTAAAAATCTCATTGCCAGGCGGTGGTGGCTCACGCCTTTAATCCTAGCACTTGGGAGGCAGAGGCAGGCAGATCTCAGTGAGTTCAAAGCCAGCCTGGTCTACAAAGCAAGTTCCAGGACAGCCAGGACTGTTATACAGAGAAACCCTGTCTCGAAAAAGCAAAAAAAAAAAAAAAGAAAGAGTTGGTTTGTTGGTTTTCTCTGTCCACTTTGTAGCTCCTCAGGAATCAAACTCAGGTAAATGACCTTACCCATCTTGCTGGCTGACATCACACTTGTCTTATTTTAAACTGATCTCCTGTGCCATACATGTATCTCATGATAGTTAAGTGGTAGATGGTCCCACTTGGAGTGTAGCTCGTTTCTGATAAGCCAAAGTTCCCAATGCACCCACCAGAATTAGCAACAGTAGGCAGAATCCCGTGGATAGAAGTTGGTCCGTCAGAGAGAGGTTATGGTCCAAGGAAGTCTGTGGCCTAGGAACATGAAAGGCACTGTTTGTCCTGCAGTAGTGTTAGGTGTTAACGGAAGAGAAACCTGTTTGGATCAAGCACTAGGGCAAACAAGGCGGTAAAAGCCAATGTTGAACCCAAAATGTGGGGATGAAACCAAGGTCGAAGTCTCCAGCAGCTTCAAGGACGGAAAGGAGAACTAATGGTAATGATGACTAGCTTATGGGAAGACACTGTTTTGGTAGCTAGATTTAGAAAGAGAGAGGTGTGATGGCACATGTTTACGGATGACCCCAGTACTCCTGAGGCAGGAAGATCAGAAGTTCAAGATGATCCTTAGTTATATAGTAAGTGTGAGGCCACCCTGATGCTAAATGAGACTTTGTCTCAAAAAAAAAGAAAGACACCAAACCTACAGCTGGGGAGGCAGAAGCAGATGGATCTGTGAGTTCAAGGCTACCCCACAAAGTAAGTTCTAGACCAGCCAGGGCTTCACAGTGAAACCCTGTCTCACCCTCTCCTGTCCCCCTCCCGTCTCCCCCCTCCAAAAAAAAAAAACAAGACAACAACTGAAATCCCTGAGTTCTAGGGATGGGGCCCTATTGCTGTTTGATGGGCCTAAGGTGATGTTGGGCGTCTTTTTACTGATCTACATAACCTTGTTTAGAAAAAGGTACACGTAAATGCATGTTTAACAAATGTGATTTCAGGGGCTGGAGAGGCTAAGCAGTTAAGAGCATTGCTTGCTCTTCCAGAGGTCCTCATTTCAATTCCCAGCAACCACATGCTCACAACCACCTATAGTGGGATCAGATTGCCCTCTTCTGGCATAAAATTGCACATGCAGATAGAGCGCTCATACATAAAAATAAATAAATCTTAAAACAGATGTGGTTTCAAATGTCTGAGAGCGGGGCTGCAAAGCTTACTACTGGGGACACACGCTTACTTGCTGTCTTCTGTGGTAAAAATGGCTTCTCCATGGTGTACTTGGAGGGGTTGCTCCTGAAAAGTCAGAGTCAGGGTCCTGTACAGTGTAGCAATGGAAGGCCCTTGGCAGCCTGGAGACTTCCGCATGCTCACAGTGAACACCAAACTTGCGGTGATAGATGGGCTGTGGAAATAGCACCTGAACAGACAGTGAGATCTCCTAATGGAGGAAGAGTGCTTGAGAGAAGATCTGAAGGGTTAAGTGTAGGTTTCAGAGTGCGAAGAACAGTGTAGAGGGAGTGTGAAAGAACGGACTTGGGCACTCAGTGGTCCATTGTCAAATAGGTAGAACTGTCCCTTTACCTGCTAGTGCCAGCTCTTGTCACCACAGCCTGCAGAACTAGATCAGCCAGCTCTTCTCTCTGCTCTTTCCCCAGAGAGTGGCCTGGGGTCCCAGTTAATCCTAAAGACAGCTGGAACAGCTGGTCTTGGGTTGGGAACCTCGTCGGTGGAGAAGTGGCGGCATTGGTGCCTTTGTTACTCAGACACAGCCGGCCTTGGGGACAGTAGAGAAGACCGTAGTATCCAGGTATCTGCAAGGAAATAGCTAAGTTAGAGCGTCAGTTACTTGTTTAGGGATGCCTGCTAAGGAAAACGGCACGTTCTAGATCAGTCATGGGCTAAGGAGGTATTTATAGGGGGGAAAGAGGTAGGTTGGCCAGGGGCTGAGGGTGAAGCGCAGTACGTGCAATGCCCCAGACTTAACCCCCAGCATTGCTAAGTAAATGCATAAATAAAATAAAAATTCAAGATTTCAAAAAAACACGCTGAACATTAGGCTTGGTGGTTCATGTCTGTAATCCCAGTATATGAGAGGCTAAGGCAGGAGGATTGTCACAAGTTTGAGGTTAGCCTGGGCTATATAGCTGGTTCTAGGTCAGCCTGGACTCTTAAGAAGCTGGACAGTAATGCCAGTTAAGCATTTCCCAAATTTTCTGCCTGTGTGCTCTGACTACTCTTAAAATTATCACCTGGGTGGTGGTGGTGGTGGCGGTGGCGGCGGCGGTGGCGGCGGGTGA
This sequence comes from Peromyscus eremicus, assembly GCF_949786415.1. Lineage (NCBI taxonomy): Eukaryota > Metazoa > Chordata > Mammalia > Rodentia > Cricetidae > Peromyscus > Peromyscus eremicus. The sequence goes on along the minus strand of NC_081425.1, from coordinate 67,550,854 downwards.
CAGCACATGCCTGGCCCAGGCAGGTGGATCTCTGAGTTTGAGGCCAGCCTGGTCTACAGAGTGAGTTCCAGAATGGAAACTGTCTCAAAAAAAAAAAAAAAGAAAGAAAGAAAGAAAAGAAAAAACTTCTCACCTGAACAGCCTTTCCCGGAAAGCAGGGGACCCACGGTGACCCCTCAGCTTGCACCTCATATGCTCCCCTGTGTGTGCATTGATGTAAGTAGCAAAGGCCTGTGGGAGTGATGGAGGATGGGCCAGCCTTGTCTGTGGAGAGCACTTGGGAGGTAAGGTTGGCAAGGAAGCAACGGCTCTGCGGATGGTAGATCTCCCCATGGGGGTTCTCTGCTCTGGGGAGGAGTCCATTTTCCTCCTTCCAGCATTCACTCTGCGGGGGAGGGGAATGGTAGACTAGTGTATGCTGTAGAGGTCGACTCCTCCAGGGCCTGCTTTCTGTTCTATAGTCCACTCACCCCACTGGCCAGGGGTTTGTACATGCGGCAGCCTTCTAGCGTTGGGTCCGAGGAGCAGCTCGCCTTGTCCAGGTGCAGGTAGTGGCAGCCCAGCCCACTGTGTGGAAGGGAGAGCAGAGAGATGACGCTGGGATCGCGGACAGATGTATGGTCCCCTGCCCGCTCGGCACACACCTGTGGGTGCAGAAGAAGTCTGAGGATCCATTCCTGCATGTGCTCACCAGGCCAAATTCTAGCCCAGAGCCTGCTTGTGCGATAAGAAAAGGAAGTTCTCAAAGATGAAGCCTCAGGCTGGGCATAGTGACTGACGGACGACTTGGATCCCAGCACTTGGGAGTAAGAGCCAGGAGGGACTTTGTGAGTTGGAGGCCCGCCTGGTCTACATAGTGAGTTCCAGGACCAGACAACCAGAGCTACATAGCCAGACCCTGTCTTGCCTCCCCTTAAAAAAAAGAAAAGACACCCCAGACATCCCTCAGTACCATCGCCACCTACAGTTTGAATTACACCTTAGTAGCAACTAACTCCAAACTATAGCCTCCCACAAAGCCCTGCCGATCTTGATTTCTTACCCTGACCCCACAATAGCTCCTCCGCAGCACTGTAGTTGACTTGATACCAGCCTGAATCTTCAAAGGCAGCGAGAGTTATCGGGTCAAGTCGAGTGTACCGGGCACCATCAAAGGTAGCAGTCATTATAGAGCCCTGGAATAATCTGGACTCCCAGTGTGAAGACAGAGAGCCCTGTTGGGTAAGGTAGTTGGTTGCTGTTGGGCTACTCCCTGTTTCTTTCATTGTCCCAAGGTGTTATTCTCACCTCCTCTTCCAAAGGAACACCCCGCAAAGGCCCTGGCACACCCAGGTGTCTGGCTAGGCCGTGGCTAACAGTCGGAGTGGTGAGAAGCAGCTGTCCCCACTCATCTCGTCCTGTCACTTGTTTCCTCGTAGAACAATTCTCTCTAGCTGGCTTCAAAAGGGAAAAGTTAGAAAGGGCGAAATAGAAGGTGGTGAACTCCCTCTGGTTGACATAGGGAGCCCACCCACTCCCTCACTCCTTCCGGTTACCACTGAGTCCTGAGGGGCAGTCCCGCCATCTCTTGAAGAGCTGTCCGGAAAAACCCAGGGCATGGAGCAGTTCATGCAGTGTGGCCTAAGAACAAATGGCTGCAGAGTGAGGGGCTGGCTCCGGAGCAGAACTCGAGCCCCTCTGCATAACCAGCTCTCCCTCTCCGAGCTTCAGGCACCTCCTGTTCCATCCTCAGTCGGTTCTCCCACTTCATGGGAGACAGCCGCCCCCAGCCCCATCCCACATCCATCATGCAGTAGTCACCATGACGATATCACTATGGCTGAGGCCGGGGCTGGTGAGATGTTGGGCACAGTAGACAATGGTACCAGCGAGGGGTCTCTCTTCTGAATCCAGCTGGCAGCAGGCAGCATAAGCTATGGCAGCGGGCTGCACACAGGCCAAGAGAAGGTAGGGTAGAAAGGAGGGAAGCCGGGGCTCTGTAGAGCTCTGCTGGGGTGGTGGCCATAGCTACCCTGGAAGGTTCTTAGCCCCTACACAATTCAAGCTTTATCAGCATACTCCAAACTCCCCCCCCCCAAAGAAGCACAACTCAATAAAATAGTTTCTATTTCCATACCCCTCCTTACAAAGTTTCGGATCAAGAGAGGCAGCAGGGAAAAGGGGTGGGCTTTGAACCTCACCTCTTGGTGACACTTGGAAGTGTGGGCAACCCGCACATACAGGAGAAAATCAGTGTTTGGGACTCCAGAGCCATCTGGTTGGATTAGTTGGGGCAGACCATGCTCTGGCCACAAGGAATAACCACGCAGGTGGGCATCAGGCATCTGTCCGGGAAGGAAATCGAGGATAAGCCTAGCAGGTGGATGGAAACTGGATGCTAGAAGGAAGGAGAGATCTTCAGGCTGTCTCAATATCCAGGTAGCCAATTGGAATCGGATTCCCAACTGAGCATGTATAACTTCACAGCCTGTGCAAGGCCTAGGTTCAAATTGAGGTGTGTGTGTGTGTGTGTGTGTGTGTGTGTGTGTGTGTGTGTGTGTGTTTAAAGCAGAGTTGTGACCCTAGCTACCCAGATCTCTGCTTTAACGTACTTGAGGAGCATTGGGTGGAAAGGGACTAAGGAATGTACATCATTATGAAGACCGAGACAAGAGGACAATTTCATACATCTGAGATCAGGTCCTTAAGTGCTGAGGTATTAGGGAAGTCTAAACAGGTTAGAGATCTTCAGATACCTGAGGCTGGTGACTTGTTCTCACCTTTACCCCAAGGCAACTCTCTCCTTTGTATCCAGGGCTCAAGAGGCTACACCTGTCAAAAAATGTGAAGTGAGCTGGAGGCATTTTCTAGACGTCTTTGGAGAAGACATTACCAGTGGCAGACTCACCTGTGGTAGTTTGGGGTCTCTGGGTCTCCCCAGACGGCACGGCAGTATTGTGTAGGGTCTCGACTCAGAAGCAGAGGTCCTTGTACTGGGGTGACTTAAGGCAAGGGGACAATTTCACCTCATCATCTGAGTTCAATTCTTTTTCTGTGATGGCCTCTTTCTCTTAGACCTCCTCTGCCCCTCAGCCCTTCGTGATAATTCCTGTCTTCGCACTTACCTGCTAGGATACCCTGAATTCTGTGGATGGTCTCTCTCAGTGCAGCCCGGGCTCGAGATTCCCCTCTCCTTTCGTCTCCATCAGGATCCCAAGCTTCGTTGGATACGGGGTCTTTTGTATAGTAGGTCTGGACTCTAAGGGGTTGAGGATCATGGGAGCCAGGAAGGACTGAGGAGCGGAAGCGTGTGGGCATTTGGGAGAAATGGGGCCTGAGAAGGCGCACAGACTTCTGGGTCTCGTCATGCAGACATCTGCTTGTGGCCACCGCAAGGAGGAGTAGCAGCCGCATCTTCCCTGTGTCTCCCACAGGCTGCCCTGGGTCCTGTCCGCTGTGGCCAGGTCACTTATTCCTGCCCTTTCTGTAGTCTGTCTCCACACCCCTGGCACCTTCTTGCTTGTTCTCTTAGAAGAGTTGAAAGCTGTTGACTAAATCTAGTTTCCTCCTAGGAGGTAGGATATGAACCACAGGGGCTGGAGCCATCTGCTCTAGGGTGCCAGAGGCGGAGTGCTGGGGAGGGGTGTGACTCTGAGCCTTCAGTTTACTTTCCCAGAGAGGGGCTACCCCACATTCCTGCCCCCCTCCCATCTTTCTCAGTGGGAAGCCTTGACGTCTCCCCCAAAACAACAACAGAAAAGTGGAGGCAATATGATGGAGGAGGAATTCGAGGGTCAGTAGTTTTTGGGTTTGTTTGGTTTTGTTGTTTTTCATGGATGCCTGCCCATCTCCTTGGAGGTGAGCAAACAGGTCCTGCACTTTGCTGGGCCAGCCTCTCCCTAAGCTGTGAGACTTTCAGGAATGTTCTGCACCTGCGTCAGCTGGTACACAACAAACACACTTGTGTTGACCGGTCTCTCCTTCGGGAGGCTGTGGGCTAGGCCCGGGAGGCTTCTCAGAACCTGCTCACTGGTTGGCAGGAAAGGGGAAATAAACTTTACAGATGGACGTACCAGAAGTTCAAAGATGCTCCTTGGGAACCGCTGGAGGCCCTTTGTTTTCTTTGCTCCCGCTGTGCTTTTCTGATCTGTTTCCCGCTTGGCCGCCCGCCCTTCCTCCCCTGCCGGGCTAACTCCCACCTTTCCTGTAGTTACTCTGGGAAGCCTTTCCTAACATCCCCAGCCCAAATTTCACACCCAGCAGAGGTGGGAGGGAACGTTTACAGGAGGTCCCTGACCTTGCAGCTCCTGACCAGACCCGCTTTTCTCCGAAGTAAGTACAGGCTCAGGCTCTTCCGGCTCTCCCAAACTCCTAGAAGAAGCCAACTTCCTGTCAGGTCTTCAGTGTGGGGATGAATCCCTAACTGTTATTTTCCCTTCTTGTCTCTCGTCATGTAGCTCAGGCCTTGAACTTGCGACTCTCTTGCCTCTGCTCCCCCAGATTACAGCCATGCAGCGTCCTGTCTGCTCCACTACTTTACTTGAAGGCAAGGGATAAAGTCCCACATGTTAAAGCGGAGCATCTAGTTAACGACAGGTAAGGACTAGAGGCTATTCTTCTTTTTAGTTTTTGAGGGGGCAGGATCTCACCGTGTAGCCTTGGCTGGCCTGAAACTCGCTATGCAAACCAGGCTAGCCTGGAGCTCACCGAGGTACCTGCTCCTACCTCCTGAGTACTGGAGTACTGAGATCAGAGGTGTGCGCCATCACAACCAGCTCAGGACTAGAGTATAAAGGGACCTTCTGGCTTCTCTGGGATATAGATAGATAGATAGATAGATAGATAGATAGATAGATAGTTTTTTCGAGACAGGGTTTCTCTGTGTAGCCTTGGCTGTCCTGGAACTTGAGCTGCAGACCAGACTAGCCTTGAACTCAGAGATTCTCCTGCCTCTGCCTCCCAAATGCTGGGATTAAAGGTGTGTGCCACCTCCCAGCAACAACTCTATTTTTACATGTGACAAGGGAAACAGTCCACTCCGGAGCCAAAGCCACTCTGCCGTTTCCTGTTTATGTCATTTTGACCAAGTGCTATGGCTTTCCCATTTTAAAGGATTGCTGTGAGGAGTGAGTGAGTATTTGTAAAGCACGAACTGCCCAGAGCATGGAGGGACAGCTCAGCAGTTAAGGCAGTGGTTCTCAACCTTCCTAATAATGAGACCCTTGAATACAGTTGCTCAAGTTGTGGCGACCTCAACCGTAAAAGTATGTCATTGCTACTTCATAACTGTAATTTTGCCACTGTTGTGAACGGTAACATACATATCTGATAGGCAGGATTTCTGACCTGCGACCCCTTTGAAAGGGTCGTCCCAGAGCTCTCGAGTGGATTCCCAACACTCATGTCAGGTGGCTCACGATCATCTGTAATTCCAGCTCTAGGGGAATCCAGTGTCTCTGGCCTCCACTGGCATTCATGTGCCAGGAAAGAATATGTATTATGAGGCGAGGCAATGGTCGGGATGTAAAATAAATAAATAGATAGATAGATAGATAGATAGATAAATAAAAAGAATATATATGCTGGGCGGTGGTGGCACACGCCTTTAATCCCAGCACTCGGGAGGCAGAGCCAGGCGGATCTCTGTGAGTTCGAGGCCAGCCTGGTCTGCAGCTCAAGTTCCAGGACAGGCTCCAAAGCTACACAGAGAAACCCTGTCTCAGAAACAAAACAAAACAAAACACAAAAAACAAAGAAACAAAACAAAAAAAACAAAAAAAAAAAAACAAGAATATATATTATACAGGCTGGGGCAAGGTCTTGTTTTCACTTTCACCAGAAGAAAAAAAAAATCACACACACACACACACACACACACACACACACACACAAACATACACACTGCAGTTAGAGAATTTAGAATTAAAAATTTTATTATTATTATCAGGTGTATAAGCTTGAAGGGGACTCTTGTTCTTTCTCTAAAACAAATATAGCTTTCTCTAGCTGTCTGAACACCTTTTTTCCTGGGGGGGAAAAAAAAAAGAAAGAAAGAAAAAGTCCCAATAAGTAGTATTTATGTGGCGAGTTCGGTGGGCCTGGCTCTCCCGGTTTCCGTCCTTCTCGGCAGCCGCTCCTGTCCTTTGCTGCCCTGTGGCCATGCTGAGAGAGGCCTGACCCTGCTGGAGTAGGGGCTGTCCTTAGCAAGGCTGTGGGAGTGGAGGGTGGAACTTGCCCCACACCAGCAGGAGAAACGCAGGAACACTTACTTTTCTTCCACCGCCTGCCTATAAGTAGTTTCTGTGACACCTCTCAGAACAGACCTAGCCTACTGCAGGAAGTAACAGTTAACTACTGTCAGCCCTGCAGAGGAAATGCCGGGAAGAAATAAATACCTTGCCCTGCTTTGTTCCAGATCCAAGTTATCTGCCCGTTGGGATTTTCTTTACTCCACAGAGAGAAGAGAGCATTCATTTGTGTATACTGTCTTCTGACAGCAATTCTTTCTCATCTTTAAAACAAGTTGTTTGTTTGTTTGTTTTTCAAGACATGGCTTCTCTGTGTAACAGTCCTAGATGTCCTGGAATTCGCTTTGTAGACCCCACTGGTCTTGAACTCACAGAGACAGATCAGCCTCTGCCTCCTAAGTGCTGGGATTAAAGACGTTCACCACCTCTGCCTTGCCTTGGGTTTTTGTTTATTTGTTTGTTTGTTTTTGTTTTTGTTTTTTAAGAGAAGGTTTCACTTGAACTCAGGATCCTCCTGATTCCTCTCCTCTACTGAAATCCAGTGCTGAGATCACAGAAATGTATTACTATGCCCAATTCTATCTTTTTTTTTCCTTATTTAGTCTTTATGTTTAAGCTTTATTTATTTTATATGTGTAAGTGTTTTACCTGCATGTGTGAGACATGTGTGCCTGGCATCCGATCCCCTGGGACTGGAGTTGCAGGTGGTTGTAAGCCGTCATGTGAGTGTGGAGAACCGAACTTGGGTCCCCCTGCAAATGCTCTTAACCACTCGACCTCTCCCCATCGTCCCCAGCTCCATGTTGACTTCTGTGACTGTGGTTCTCTACCAGACTTCAGACAGAGATCGTCTTACTCATCTCTTTGAAGATGTGTGAAGTAACTATGGAAGGATGGTGGTGGTGGAAAAATGGGGATGAGGGAGAAGGAGGTGAGGAGCTACCAGTAGCCATTGTCCTGTCCAGCATGTTTTTGTGTTCTGACACTGTTCCAAACATTTTATACTCCTATGAGCCTTCCAGAAACCTTGGGAGGCTTAGGTATTATTGTTATTATCCCAATTTTACAGCCGAGGCACAGCAAAATTAGGCAATAAAATAGTAGGATTTCAACCCTCATAGAGGCCTCATCACACCTACTATACAGTGTGGCTTCTCTAATTCCAGGGTCGTGGAAGTTACGTTAGGATAAAAAGAGAAACTGCAGAGATGGAGGGGCATAGGTGGAGGAGAGAACATGTGGATAAAGACGGGACTGAGAAACCGGAGAGATGGAGGGGCATAGGTGGAGGAGAGAACATGTGGATAAAGACGGGACTGAGGAACCGGAGAGATGGAGGGGCATAGGTGGAGGAGAGAGCATGTGGATAAAGACGGGACTGAGGAACCGGAGAGATGGAGGGGCATAGGTGGAGGAGAGAGCATGTGGATAAAGACGGGACTGAGGAACCGGAGAAGGGGAGGATTACTCTGTGGAGACCGGCAGTTGGAGGATAATGAGAAAACAGGAGGGAGGATGGCCCGAGGACCAGTCACCCCAGGTGGTGGCGTTGCAGCTATGATGATGTCACTGTGTGCTGCTCTGTCCAGCATGCTCCTCTCTCAGGCCCTTAGCCCTTCCCCCTCTAACATTCTCGTCCTCCATTCCACTCAAGGGAGATAGTCCCAGGGCTGTGCCCAGAGCCTTATCATCACTAGAAACTGAAACATCTATGAAATAACGGAATCCAACACCCCTCTCTGATATGATCTCTTTTCCTTATGGTTCGTTGTTAGGTTGGCTCACTGCAGCTGCCGGACAGGCTGGCTGAGGAACTGTGACTCTTCTTTACTTAGCCTCCCTTGTCTGCTTTAGGCTGTAGACTCTCTGATGAAATTCTTTCCCGAATCTCTTCAACTCCCCTTCGCTACCTGTCCTTTCCACCTGACCTCCCTAGCTAAGCACCACCCTTCGATGGCTCCAGCATTTGCCTGCGTTTGTAGGTGAGCAGCTAAGGGACCAGCAGAGTTCCGGAGAACAGGCAACCACACTCTAAAACGCTTATCATCAACTTCGATTGTATGCTCCCAAGTCAGAAATCTCAACAACCAGCTCTCTTCCCGCACTTAGCAACTGGGATTTTTGTTGTTGTTGTTTGTTTTGAGACAGGGTTTCTCTGTGTAGTCCTGGCTGTCCTGGAACTCACTCTGTGGACCAGGCTTCCTGGGTGCTGGGATTAAAGACATGCACACGACTGCCTGGCTGCAACTGGGATTTTATACCTCCAAGCTGAAGCCTCCCCCGCAGCTCAGCCACTTTTAGGAGGCTCTTCCTTGACAATGAAAAATAAAAGCTGTAACATAGGAACAGACTCTGTCTTCTACAAACCTTTTTATTAGTTTAAGATGGGATCTTGCTATGTAGCCAAGGCTGACAGACTGGCCTCAAACTTACTCTTCTCCTTTCTTAGCCCACTGAGTGTTAGGATGGCAAGGCTGCATCACTAAGCCCAGCCAAGCCTATTAAAATATCATCACTGCCGGGCGGTGGTGGCGCACGCCTTTAATCCCAGCACTCGGGAGGCAGAGCCAGGCGGATCTCTGTGAGTTCGAGGCCAGCCTGGGCTACCAAGTGAGTTCCAGGAAAGGCACAAAGCTACACAGAGAAACCCTGTCTCGGAAAAAAAAAAAAATCATCACTATTTTTGGTGTTTTGAGACAGGGTCTCGCTATGCATCATCCCTGATCGTGAACTCACTAAGTAGACCAGGCTGGCCTCAAACTCACAGAGAGATCCTCCTGCTTCTGTTTCTCCAATGCCGGGCTTAAAGGCATGTGTCACCATGCCCAATTCAACACTATGTGTTTTAAATTCTTTGCTATATGTTATATATTTAAAAAAAAACATTTATTTTGAAGGCTGGAGAGTTGGCTCAGCAGTTAAGAGCACTTGCTGCTCTTGCAGAGGAGCTAGGTTCAATTCCCAGGACCCACATAATGGCTCACAACCATCCAGGACTCCAGTTCTGGGGGAACTGATACCATCTTTGGACCTCTTTGGGCACCAGGAAAGCATGTGGTGCACATATATATGTGCAAGCAAACATTCATACATATAAAATGTAATGAATAAATCTAAAAATAAAATTTAAAAAGTATTATGTGTCTGTCTAGGCAGCCATGTGTGCTGTGGCGCACACAGGAGTCTCTTCTCTCCTTTATCAATAGGTTCTGGGGACCCAACTAGGGTCAGGTTTGACAGTGGGTGCCTTCACCCACTGAACAGTCTTGCCCGCTCCCTATTTCTGTTTTAATCTGTTTCTACCTTTTCCCTTTCTAAGAGAGAGGGGGGGTTTTCTCTTCTCTTGGAAGGAAGGGCAGTCTTTCCATTATGCTCTAGATCCCACCTGAGGGAGCTTGGGAACTCCAGCCTCAGCCCTGCTGGGCCTCATCCCGGGCATCCCTCTCCCTCCCAATCTAGCTTGTCCCATCCCAACCACAGACTCCAAATTGGGGGCACTGCTGTGAATGGTAAAGACTTGCTTCGGAACGATTGCCTCTATGTGGGAATCCCTGCTTTTTGCCAGACTTACCTCTTGAATTCTGCTACTCTGTTATTCTCTCAAACAAGCCTTTCCTGGCCCTCACATTTAAAGCAGATGCTTTAATTGAAACCCACCACTGGTACCAGGTGTGGTAGTACACCCCTGCAATCTCAGTACCTGACAGGCTGAAGCAGGAAGATTACGAGTTCAAGTCCAGTCCTGTGGTGGTGGTGGTGGTGGTGGTGGTGGTGGTGGTGGTGGTACACACCTTTAATCGAAGCGCTTGGGAGACAGGGGCAGGTGGATCTCTGCGTTCAAGGCCAGCCTAGTCTACAGAGTGAGTTCCAGGACAGCCAGGGCTACCCAGAAAAACCCTGTCTCAGAAAACAAAAAAACCAACCTACCAACCAACCAAACAAACAAACAAAAAAAGAGTCGCATGTCCAGGCTGGACTACTATAGTGAGACCCTGTCTCACAACAAATGAAAATTATCACAGGTCACCTCTATTTTAGCCCACAGCAGTGCCCCCAATTTAGAGTTCTGTATTTGTGGTGCCGTGCTTGCCTGCCACCCTTATTAACTGTAAACTCTATGGGAGCAAAGACTACTCTCATGTAGCCTGTAGTTCCTACAGTAAGTAAAGTGCCTGGCCAAGGGTACATGTTCCATAGGCCTTTCTAAAAAAAAAAAAAAACAAAAAACAAAAAAACGTTGAATGTGGTGTGAAGGGAGGTGAGGACAAAAGCCAGGGAAAGAAGTTGAGTGTGGCGAATTGTGCCTGAAATCTCAGCACTCAGGAGGCTGAGGCGGGAGAATTGCTTTGCATTCTAGGCTAGTCTGGGCTTCAGTATAAGACCCTGTCTCAACAAACAAAAACAAACAAAACCAGAAAGGGAGGCTTTGCACATCAAGGTACAGATAGGAGCTCTCTGTGCTAGCCTGAGAAGGCTTCCAGATCCCGAGTGGGCTCCTAGGAGCACTGACTCTTGGGGCCATGATACTTTGGAGGTTTGAAGTCAGGGTGGGTGGGTGGAGCTAGCCTTTATCTTGGAGTGCAGCCCTAGCTAGCCTCAGATGTTGACAGCTGGAGCTAGCAAGGGTTTTGCAAACCTTCCCAGTTGCAGAAGGCCAGCAGTCTGTGGGACAGGTGGGTGGGGTCCGAGCTTATCTCCCAAGTACAGTCCTAACCTCAGATGGTAACAAAAGAGGAGCTGGTAGGAGTTTTGCAAACCGTCCCGATTGCAGAAGGGTTTGGATGGCCTGGCCAGGGTGCCCATGCCACTAGGTGTTGCAGGGATGATAGGGGTTTTGAGTTTGAGCCTTTGGGATGAAGCTTAGCTTTCAGGACACTGGAGTGGAGCCAGGCTATCATATGGCTGGCCTCTGCCTACATCATGACCTTGCTTTTTAGGACAAGTGAGAAGCCACAGTTCTGCAGGTGGGTCTTTCCCTGCAAGCAAGGCCTTCCCTTGCCAGGGCACAGGATCCTTCCCCTGCTCCATCAAGTCACAGCTGATGGCCATTTTGGTAAAGTCAAGTGGCCCCTTTTCCTGCGAATACACCCACCTTCTCTCCCCATGGAGAGGATTTCTCACCTGCCATTGGTTTTCTGAGGTCAGGCCAGGAAGTACTGTCTGGGTTAGGCCACTGCCACTTTGGAGGAGGAGATGACCTGCTGGGGACTAGTGAATGTACTAGGGGAGTACACAGGTCCTCGGGCCCTGCTGTCGATACCAGAGTCTTCTCACAGGCTTGGAGCAGGGCAAGGGGTGGAGGTGAAGAGGCCCCTTTCCACCACAACCCCAACGGGGTTCTTGCAACACTGGGATGGGGGCCCTGGGGGCCCAGGAGTGAGGCAATCTCTGGGGGTTGGGAGGTGCGCACCGAAGGGGGCAGCTTTCACAAGCACCCGCTGACTGACCTTGGCAGACTCACCTTGGGCAGCTTCCTTCCCTCGTGGTATCAGTATCTCCCCACAACCTTCCTCTCACAGGCTTCCCTGCAGCTTGAGAGCGAGTCTCAGTTCAGGACTCTTGTCCTTCACCTCAGCCGTGTTCAAGGAGGAAAAGCGGCCGGGAATGGAGGTGGCGGTGGGGGTGGGGGTGGGGATGGGGGCTTGATCTGCTGGTTTTCAGAGGTTCTCAGTCTTGGAGACTTTCCAAACTCTGGCAGGAGTTGGCTAGGTACCCCTCCTTCCACTGTGTCCTTTCCCTGTGGACATCCCCGAGAGGTCACTCTCAGGTCAAAGATAAGCCAGCTAGACTCCCGGCTGAGGCATCAGGGCAGAGGGAAGGCTGGAGGGTCATTTGCAGTCCCTTTCCGTAGAGAGGGTATTTTCTGGAGTACTCAAGTTTGTCCTTGCCGGTCATCCATACTTAGCGCCGGCGGTTTACATTGCTCTTCCTGTGCCCATCATCCCCTTCCAAAGTTTTTTACGTTTCAACTTATACGTCACTTTCTCCAAGAGACCTTTAACTTTCCTAGCTGCGACAGTGTCTGTTGATTAATTTGACTCCCCCCACAGGCACATTCAAATGGGATAATGAGAAAGAAAGCACTTTATATAGCTATTCAAGGAGGGTCTTGGGAAGCCACAGGAATGGCAAATACCAGGTCAATAGCAGGGGGGTCACTGCCACCCCAGGGCCCTAAGGGAATGCCAAGAGAGGGGCTGGCAGAGAGGTTCTGCCTCCCTCTCCTCCAGCCGGCCCTCTTACACCAGTCCCCCTCACTCTGGGAAACCTGCTGATGAAGGAAGGCAGCCCCCCCTGAGAGCAGAACAGCTAAGAGGGACAGAGAATGGAGGGGTGGGTGGAAGGGCCATGGAGACAGGAGACAGGTTTGTTTATTAACTTTCCTTCCTATTCCTGCAGCTGAGACATCGTCTCTTTCTCAGCAGAGATGCTTGGCAATATCCGCTGAATAAATTACTTTGGTTGAAGCCAGCTAACGTCAGATTGAGAGGCGCCTGCAAGTGGCAATGCATCTCAGGATCGACGCGGACGGAATGGAGTGTGTGTGTGGGGGGGTGTTTGGCTGTTCCTGGTCGTATCTCATTGGAATCTCTCTGGGGAGATGGCTCTTCTTTAGCTCCAGTGCCAATTAGAAAGACACTCTGAGTGCTTGTTGCTATTGCAAAGGACCCAAGGTGAATCCCCAGCATGCACATGGAGGCTCACATATGCCTGTAGCACCAGTTCCAGGGAATCTGATGCTGCCTGCCGGTCTTCCTTACCACCAGGCACGAACTTGGTGCAAGTACATATAAGGAGGCAAAACACCCATACACATAAAGTAAATGAAAAAAAGAAAGAAAGAAAGAAAGAAAGAAAGAAAGAAAGAAAGAAAGAAAGAAAGAAAGAAAGAAAGAAAGACACTCTGAGGAGTGACAGGTCACTGGGGGGCTGGAAGGAGGCACACACAGCTCAGAGCCGTGGGAAAGAGGCTCAGGTAAAGCAGACCCTACCATCTGATGCCTTCAAAGGAGTCCAGGGGTGCGTGGGGTGGCCTTAAACCAAATAGAGGGAGTCAGAAGACTGAGCCACCAGCATTCTGTGCAACGCCCCCTTATGCATCCCAAGAGCTGAAGGCAAGAGGAGAGGATTTTCCCAGGTGCCATAGAGACGGACACCTTGACCTCCTACTCAAGCAACATCCAAAGGTTCAAGTCCACCCTAAGGTTCAAGTCTGTCCACCCTAATCAGAGCTTGGCCGAGGACACAGGGAAAAGGGAGGGTGCTGAGTCAGAAGTGGGAAGAGTTTGGGCCACGGTTAGCCTGGTGCACACAGACGCCTGGGGTGTGTGATAGCTTCTCCCACTGAGGTCTGAAGTGGAAAGAGAAACCGACCTGTGATGATCCATATACACCACCCCCACCCCCCATATACTGTAGTGCTTTCCAGTCCAGTCTCTAACATGGTGGGACAATTCACGGTTACTTTTTCGTTTGTTGCTTCGTGGCGCTCATGATGGAACCTAGGGTCTTGTGACCATCAGGCTAGCACTCTGCCAACTCTGTGCCGTCTTGACTGCGGCTCCTGTGCCGTGTCTGTCTGTCTTTCCCCAGGGGAGGATTCGAGAGTAAAGAGCTGCCTCGTGCTGAGCCACAGAGGACTGAGCGAGCTCTCATCCCCTTCGGCCCTCCCCGCTTTATCTACAAGATGTGGCTCGCACTATCTTGCTTGTCTGAGGGCAAAGCTCACACAGATGATCTCTTGAGGTCTCTCCTAGAGCCTCTTGAGATCTGTGATTTCCCGGGGCTAATTTTGATTCTGCCTCCTCACTGCTGTGTGACTCTAGGAGTCTCTTTCTTTCTCCGAGGCCCCAGGCTACTCACCTGCAAAAAGAGAAGTTTAGAGGAGGTCGGACGTCCTTTTTGTTTCTAGCAAAATGGAACCAGAACGAACATCCGTGCTCACCACATGTCAAACCCCATTTCTCTATGAAAATAGCACGCAGGATAGGTGCTGAGATTCCTTCTGTGCAGATGAGGAGACCGCAGCACGGAAAGGAGGGGTAACTGGTTCAAGGTCAGACAGCCCATACGTGGCAGAGATGCAAACCGAGACTCCATTATCGTACTGCTTTGCTTCCTGGCTGCAGCTCTACAGAAAACACCTGGAAGGTGGGGTTTCACATCCTAACCGATTTCTCCAGGTGTTCACCTTCTCCAATGTTAGGGAGCCAGTGCCCTAGGGGATGAGAGCTAAAGATTGGAGCAAGGATGTGGAACAAGAGAAAAGAGAAGGCATGCTGGATCAAGAGCCAAGGGACCACAAATATGGCCGAGCCATCAGGAAGTCCCCTAGGAGAAGAGCTCCCAGGACTTACAGTAAGAGAGCAGGCCTAGGGTCAGAGGGCCTGGCACTGGAGCCGTGTAGTGTTGGGATCACCCTGAACCCCCAGATTCTTCCAAGACGATCTGCAGAGGCTGCTCCAGGTGCTGGCATGCACAGTGGTGGTACCAAGCATGTGTTCACCTTACAAAGGACCAAGTGGGTGGGTGGAAGGACATGGAGCATGTGATGGAGAGAGCTGTGGACAGCGTTTACCAGGTGTATTTACTAGCAAACTCTAGGCAGTGTTTACTAGATGTTCATTTGGACATGGCGACAAGAATATGTGGACCTAGCCACATGTATTCCCGGCCCTCGGGGGTCTTCCACAAGTATACACACAGCACTCCCGCCAGGCCCAGGCCCCAGACCCAGTGAACAGCTCCAGCATCAAGTCACAGTGCCATTTATTCAGCCACAGAATCATTACGGTCCCGACCTTCCCAGCTACTGGCTGCCATTGTCCATGATCGCTGTTTCAGGCTTGGCCTGTTCAGGACTCTGGGGACCTAGGAGGGTGGGGGTCCTCAGGGTCTGGTGTCCACAGTCTGCCAGGCAGGCTCAGCTGCAGCTCCCCACACCCTTGATAAGGCTGGCGGCCTCAGGGATCTGGCGGAAGAGGTTACGAAGGGTGTCTAGCTCCTGGGTGAGCTGCTCCACGCGGCTGCGCAGACGCTCGTTTTCGGCCATGTACTCCAGCACCTTCTGCTGCGTCTCCATAATGCGCCGCTTGGCCTTGTCCCGGCTCTTGCGCACTGCAATGTTGTTGCGTTCCCGTCGCAGCCGGTACTCTAGGCTGTCTTTGTTCACGGCCTTCTTGCCCTTGTGGGAGGGCCCAGCTGGGGAGGGTGCCTTGAGGAGGGGGCTGCACGGAGGGGCGGCAGCAGCCACAGGGGCCTGGAGGGTAAGTCAGAGGGACAGAGAAGTGAGGGTCCACCAGGAGGGAGAGCAGAGGCTGAGCAGGAATCTCAGCAGCAAGGGCATACCTGGGGCCTCCAAGGACTAGAGGACTCCCAGGCGGGCAGCTCCCATCTCCCGTCTCCCAGTCATCACCCTGTCTCTCTGTGAAGGACCCCAACCTAGATGCACACATGGTCCTTGGTCTGAGACCAAAGCTGTCTTTCTTTTCTTTTTCTTTTTCTTTTCTTTTTTCTTCAAGACAGGGTTTCTCAGTTTACTGTCCTGGAACTCACTCTGTAGACCAGGCTGGCCTCGAGCTCACAGAGATCCGCCTGCCTCTGCCTCCCGAGTGCTGGGATTAAAGGCGCGCACCACCACCACCACCACCGCCCGGCTCAAAGCTTTCTTTCATGCGCTCACATTCTCTGAGGACCCCTTCCTTTGGTTTGTCTGTTGTAAGTCTCCTGTTCTACAATTCTACAACCAGCAGCATTTCCTCTTCCAGAAGCAGGCAACAGAGAAACAAGAGAAGGGGTATAGTGGACAGGCAGAGAAGCTGGTCCAGCCCTAGATCAGGGCAGAGCAGCAACCACAGGGTCTTCAGGACACAAGTGGAGTTCGGAGAAGTGAATTCATAGAGTGGGGAAACACGGCCTTGAGGTGGGCCGTTTCCCCCGGAGCACCAAACACAGACTTGTTAGGTAAGCCCCGTAAGTCCAACCACCTTGCTCCAACCCGGGGTGGACACAGGGAGAGCTGCCTTGGTCTTACCTTGAGGACGCGGAGGGGCTGGCCAGGTGCTGCCAGCGCCGGGGGAAGATGCACCGCTGTCTGCCCACAGTGTGCCACTTGGTACTGCAGGGGATTGTAGCCTCCTCGGCTGGTGCCCCGGCTGCCCTCTGGCCCACGAGGCTCCTCCTTCACGGCCACAGCCCTGGGGTCGTAGCTCCCCGGGTTACCGTAAATGCCAGACCCCAAAGCCTTCCTATCTGGGCCAAATGTATGTGAGGGATAAGCAAAGGGCCGAGGGTCAGCCGGCAGGTAGTGGGGGAACGAAGGGGTTCCTGGGCCCTTAAGGCTTCGGGTTTCAGGCGCTGGCTTCATGGCAAAGAGGTCAGAAAGCAGCTGCTCTTCCCCGGACTCGATGTAGGCAGAGAGGTCGATGGAGGTCTCATGCTCACACATGTCCCCCAGCTCCCCGGGCCCGGCTCGACCCCCTGAGAACTCGAGTGGCTGCTGGCCACCCCGAGGCGGCTCACACTCATAGTAGGTCCCGTGGGACATAGCCGGCCCGCCCCCTTGGCTCCCCGCCCCTGGGTCCTGTGCTGGGGCACTTCTTGGGATGCTCAGCTTGCCCTCTCTTGATCTCCCCCCGGCCCTAGAGAGTTGCCCTAGGTCTGACCTCTCTGGTCTTTTCTGTCACCCACTCGTATGTGGCTTCTCTCCTCCTCCTCCTCCTCTGCTTCCCTTTCCTTCCGTACTCAGTGAGTGCCTCTCCTTTCTTCCCTTTTCCCCTCTCTCCTTGGGGTGAGTCAGGGAGGGGCAGGGCACACCCCAGAGGGAGGGGTGCTTAGCAGTTAGGGCGCTCTTTGGTGAGGTCCCAGCCACAGTCCAGAAGTTGCTGTTTGGGAAAATGTCCCCTCTTGTCCTGTGAGGTCAAGGGATTCCAACCCCTTGGCCAGGGCAGCTCCTCTGAATGTCCATCTTCCTCCGACTTCCAAAGAGGTCTGTGCAGAGTAAGGCGCCAAGCCAGAACCAACAGAGAAAGCACTCCTCTAGTGCCCACTTGGTCTAAACTCCTCCCTTGAGACATCTTCCTCCCTGTCCCCCCAAGTTCTGAACTCCACCTACCCTGGGGTAAGTCAGTTCCTTGTGTAGCCCCACCTCCCACAACATTCTCTTGGGTGTAGGCCATCACTGTTGGAAGGGTTTGGGAAGTAGTAATAGGTTCTAGGACCAGGCCACCCCTGGCCTAGCACAGGGTCAGCTCGTGTGCTAGAGTTGAGACAGGGTCTCATTATGTAGATCAGGCTGACCTTGAACTCTCAGAGTTCTGCCTGCCTTTGCCTCCAGAGTGCTGGTCTATTAAGGGTCTTTGGCTAGATCTTTGTACAGGGCTTGTGGCACATGTTTCCCATCCTGGCTACCTCTAGCAGCCTGCAACAGGCTGCCTGGACATAGCTGAGGTTTTCTGGTCAAGACGTGGGCCCTGTACCTCAGGCCCAGGCAGGCCGCTGCCCCAGAACCAACAGACAGGATCCTCTGAGGCCCTAGCTGCTGAAAGAGGCTCAGGCTGACCCCACCCCACACTGGCTGGAGGCTCAGCCTCCAACTTCCTGTGCCCTGGGGTGCGTGCGGGCTCTGCAGCTCACTGTAGCTCGCTGCTCTCTTTCCTTCTACATGACTGTTTTCTGACCTCTAGTGTGTGTCTCTCGGGTCCACTTCCTCTTGTAAGCTAAAGAAGTCTCTCTTGTCCTCACCTCTTCCTGGGGCTGTTTCTGGGTCCAGAGGAGAAGTTCATAGCGGCCTGACTACACTTTTTTTTTTTTTTTGGTTTTTCGAGACAGGGTTTCTCTGTGTAGCTTTGCGCCTTTCCTGGAACTCGCTTTGGAGACCAGGCTGGCCTCGAACTCACAGAGATCCGCCTGGCTCTGCCTCCCGAGTGCTGGGATTAAAGGCGTGCGCCACCACCGCCCGGCCAAACACTGTATCTTTGATGGAACCCTCCATCCCATCCCCTCTAATGCCACAATTTGCCCCACATGCTCTGAGCACAGCCTGAAGTATGGCCAAATATGCTTCCTCCAAAAGCCCTGGCCAAGCAAGGGGACAGCCACCCATATCCTAGATGCAGAGCACCGGAAGTAGGGGGTAATTTCTGCTCTTCATTCTACAGGTCCCCGCCAAATAGGTTTGACGACCTGTCGCTTTTAGCCACTAGGTGACGATATTGGTTCTTAGATTCTATACTCTCGGTACTGCAATGGTTTGGAACCCGGTGGACAGCAGGGGGCAGCCTTTCTCAACCCTGACACCAGCCCTGACCGCTCAGCCCTGGAAAGCAGGAAGAGGAAGTTTAGGATTGGGGATTCGCAGTCTCAGGTTGCAGACAGGGTGGGAAGGCTAGGGACTTGGTGCCCGGACTTGTCTCAAAGAAAAATTCTGTCCCCTCCTTGACTGTGGAATTACGATATTGGGTGGGCCTTGTGTCATCCGACAACTTAATGCTTTTTTTTTTTTCAATCGATGAAACATGCACTTTTTCACGCTGACCGTTTTGCTATGAGCAAAGAAGTGGAGGCAATTGTATCGACAAGGAAAATAAGGAGGAGAGGCTGAGCTGTACAAGAGCACCAGAGGACGTCTTGTTGACCTCTGAAAGGGCTGCAAGCTTGTTCTTGAAACGGCCCTGGGGACGGAGGGATGGAGTTGGTGTTACCGTGTGACTCAGGGAATCTCCTTCCGCCCAGCTGGCTGCCAAGAGTGAGGGGAGAGCTTCAGCGAAGCGCCGAAGTCCCTGCGGGAGGTGTCCAGATAAAGCCAGCAGGAAATGAGGAGGTCTGCAGCTCGCGTCCCCGTGGAATAAGCGGTGCAGGTGTCTGGACCGCTGCCAGCAGGCTGATATTAGCGTTTCCTAGTAACTGAGGCATAAGTACCAGGGGTCTAGATAGGGCTGCAGGAGAGGGGGTTGGGAAAGGAAGGAGCGAGGTGGGAAGGCAGTGCTACCTAGAGTCTGGGAGGTCCAGCGGGGGGGAGGGGGCTTTCCAGCTCAGCGGGGTCGCTTTCCTGTTGCCACCGCGGTTGCTACCTGTTTGCATTAACTAAAACAATGGGTGTATATTATCTCAGTGACTTGGGACAGGCGGCTCTCCAGGATGGCCTCCAAGGCTTCCCCGAAGGGCAGTTAGGGCTAAGCATAACTATGAAGCCTAAGAGGAAAATGGGCTCAAATCTGGTCTCCGCCACTCACCGGCTCTCTGACCCTGGTCAAGCTGCTTGATCGTACCGTGAAATGGCGGTAGTAATGCCTGCCTCACAAGGTCGTTTAAACTTTGAAAAATGTTGATGTGTGTAAAGCAACTGACTGAGTGAACGCTGTCTCCTTCCCCTTTCCTGACCTCTCCGCTGCTTTTACTCCTGTCCCCAGAGCACACACTCCTGCTGCTTTGGAGGTTACACTGACAAGCATTTTAAAAATCTGGGTTTTAAATAACAGAAAACCCATGCGGGTGTGGTGGTGCATGCTTCTAATTCTAGCACTTGGATAGGCAGAAGCAGGTTGATCTCTATGAATTTCAGGCCAGTCCAGGCTGCATAGAGAGAAAACCCTGTCTCAAAAAGCCCAAACAACAACAATAACAAAACTGAATAAATTTGTATTTCTTTAGTTTATTATTTATTTATTATTATTTTCTTTTTGGGGGAGAGGGTTGAGATAGGGTTTTGCTGTGTAGCCTTAGCTGTCTTGGAGCTCACTCTGTAGACCAGGCTAGCCTTGAACTAACAGCGACCCACCTGCCTCTGCCTCTGCCTCCAGAGTACTGGAATTACAGGAGTGTGCCAGTTACATTTGTTTATTTTTAAATGTTTTCTTTTGTTTCCCTTTTGTTTTTCATTTTATTTTATGTGTATGTGTTTTTGCCAACATATGTGTTTACACACTTCATGTATACAGTTCCTGTGGAGGCCAGAAGGCGGCGGTGGATCCTTAGGACTGAAGTTACAGAGGGTTGTGAACTGCCACGTGGGTGCTGGAAATCAAACCCCGGTCCATAAAGTGCATCCAATGCTCTCTTTAATTTTTTTTTTTAAATTAATTTATTTATCATGTATACAGTGTTCTGCCTGCATGTGTGCCTACATGCCAGAAGAGGGCACCAGATCTCATTATAGATGGTTGGGAGCCACCATGTGGTTGCTGGGAATTGAACTCAGGACCTCTGGAAGAGCAGCCAGTGCTCTTAACCTCTGAGCCATCTCTCCAGCCCCCTCTTTAAATTTTAATAAATATTTTAATTTAAATTTAAAACTTTAAACTTTTATTTATTTATTGTATTTTTTTAATTTTTTGAAATTTAAGGCATTTTTGAAAAAAGTTAATGTGCCATCTCAAGTTTTTGTCATAACTCAAAGCAGTATCTATTAATATAATTAGTATTTTTTTTTTTACAAACGAGTTACTGTAACTGCATTTGTCAAGATAATATCAGAGGGAGACGACATATAAGTCACATAGACAACATTTCCTTTCAAAACAGGTATACACTTGGCATTGCCTGCCTACAGGTCCACCATCTAGATGGAGGTGGTCCGTGGTGTGCCAGTGTGCTACGCACCTCCTGTAAAACTATGTAAGGATAATGACTTGAGATGGTACTACACTGGTGGATAATGAGACACCCCCGCCCCCCTCATTTTTATGAGACAGGGTTTCTCTTTGTAGCCCTAGCTGTCCTGGAACTTACTCTGTAGACCAGGCTGGCCTTGAACTCACAGAGACTCAACTGCCTCTGCCTTCCGAGTGCTGGGATTAAAGACGTGTGCCACCACTACCTGGCTTACATCTCTACTAAAAAAAATTTTTTTGAGATTATAATGATATCATTTCCCTCCTTCCCCTCTCTCTCCTACCTTTCCCATACACCCTTCTCTTGTTCTCATTCAAATTCATGGCCTCTTTTTCCTTAATTATTGATCTATATATTCCTAAATGCATGACTGCGACCTACTCAGTTTGTATAATGTTGTTGGTATGTATGTATTTTCAGGGCTGACCGTTTGATATTAGATAACTATTGGTGTGCTCTTCCCTACGGAAGACTGTTTCTCCAGTTCTCAGCATTCCCGAGTTGCCTATAGTTCTTTGTCTAGGGTTGAAGCTGCATGAGCTCCCCCAAAACGTTAACATGCCTGTTGGTGTCCTCATTGTTCAGGTCATGTTTAGGCAGCCATGTTGGTGAGACATTTCTAGGAGATACAATCTCACAGCAAACTTCCTGGATCTCTGGCTCTTGCAATCTTTTCTGCCTTACTCTTCCACAATGACCCCTGAATATTAGGTGCAGGAATTATATTGTAGATGCATCAGTTGGGAGTGGGCTCCAGAAGTCCTCATTTTGATTGGTTGTGGTTTTCTGGAATGTCTTATAAAGAGAAATTTCCTTGGTGGAGAGTGAGGTATAGGGAGACAAATATTTAGAAGGCAGTTAGGGACTGTGCTGGTCTCGTAAAGTGGTGGTTGTAGGTTCTCCCAAGATCCAGGTAGCCGGCTAGGTTTCCAGTCCCAGGAAATGATTTCTCTCTTGCTGAGTGGGGATTATTTTTTCTTTCTGGATTTTTAAATTTGATCTTAGGTGTCTAGGTATTTCGCCTGCATGCATGTTTGTGCACCGTGTGTTTGCCTGGTGCTCGTGAAGGTCAGAAGAGGGGGTCTGATCCCTTGGAACTGGAGTTAGGGATGACTGAACCACCATGTGGGTGCTGGGAACTGAACCTAGGTTCTCTGCAAGAGCAAGTGCTCTACCATGGAGGCATCTCTCCTGTCCCACATTTATTTCAGAGGACAACTTGTGGGAGTCAGTTCTCTCCTTCAGTCATGTGAATCTCAGGGAGTAAATGTCAACTGCCAGGCTTGGTGGCAAGGACCTTTATCGCTGGAGTCATCTCACTGGCTCTTGTTTTACCGTTTTTTTTTAAAAAACAAAACAAAACAAAACAAAACAAAACAGGATCTCGGGCTGGAGAGATGGCTCAGAGGTTAAGAGTACTAACTGACCTTCCAGAGGTCCTGAGTTCAATTCCCAGAAACCACATGGTGGCTCACAACCATCTATAGTAAGATCTAGTGCCCTCTTCTGGCCTGCAGGTAGAATACTGTATACATAATAAATAAATAAAAATCTAAAACAAAACAAAACAGGATCTCATGTAGCCTAGGCTGGCCCCAAATTCACTATGTAGCTGAAAATGACCTAGAACTCATTGGGCCTCCTGCCTCTCTCTTCCAAGCGGGATTATAAGCATGTGCTACCATGTGCCACCATGTGCTACCATGTGCCACCATGATTATAATCGGCTTGATAACTTTTTTCCTTTTTTTTGGAGACAGGATTTCTCTTGTGTAGCCCTGGCTGTGCTGGAACTTGCTCGGTAGACCAGGCTGGCCTCAGACTCAGAGATCTTCCTGCCTCTGCCTCTGCCTCCCAAATGTTGGGATTAAAGGTGTGCACCATCTCCCCCTACCCCACCTCAGTAAGATTTATTTTTATTTCATGTGTATGGTGTCTTGCCTGCATTTATGTTTGTGTGACACACTCATGCCTGCTACTCTCAGAGCCCAGAAGAAGGTGCCAGATCTCCTAGAACTGGAATTATAGATGGTTGTAAGTTTGCCATATGTGAGCTGGGAATTGAACTTATGTCCTCTGGAAGAGCAACTGGTGCTTTTAACTGCTGAGCCATCTGTCCATCCTGGACTTTAAACTTTTGATTCACCTTCCAAATGCTGGGATTCAGCTACCATGCCTTTCCTTCCTTCTTTCCTTTTCTTTTTTCCCATGGTGCTGCCAGGGATTGAACCCAGGGCATCATGCATGCTTGGCAAGCACTTTACCAACGGGGCTACATCCCTAGCCCCATTTTGCTCTTTGAGAATTGGCGGAAATACTGCTTTTTAATCTTTTCTATGATGGTGACTATCTTAGTTACGGTTTCTACTACTGTGATGAAACAGCATGATCAAAAGCAGTTGGGGAGGAAAGGGTTTATCTGGCTTACACTTCCACATCTTAGTCCATCATTGAAGGAAGTCAGGACAAAAATTCAAGCAGGGCAGGAACCTGCAGGCAGGAGCTGATGCAGAGGCCATGGAGGGGTGCTACTTACTGGCTTGCTCCTCATGACTTGCTCAGCCTGCTTTCTTATAGGACCCAGGAACACCAGCCCAAGTGTAGCACCACCCACAACAGATTGGGCCCTTTCCATCAATCACTAATTAGAAAATGCCCTATAGGCTTGTTTATAGTCCCATCTTATGGAGGCATTTTTAAAATTGAGGTTCCCTCCTCTCAAGTGACATAAAACTGTTAAGCACAATGACCATATTTCCTGAATTAAAATTAAGGATGAGCATATCGTCTTATGCTTGTAATAATATCATACCCAGTGTATGAAAGGTTGAGGCAGGAGGAGTGCTATGAGTTTGAGGTCAGCCTAAGTTACAGAGTGGGACTCTTTCTCAAAAAACAAATTAGCTGGTATGATGTAGTGGTACATGCCTTTCTTCCCAGAACTTAGGAGGCAGAGGCAGGCAGATCTCCGTGCATTTGAAGGTGGACTGGTCTATAGAGAGAGTTATAGGTTGGCCATGGCTACACAGTGGGACCCTGTCTGAAAAACAAAAAGAGGCTGGAGAGATAGATGGTTAAGAGTATTTGTTGTTCTAGTGGAGGGCCTGGGTTTGATCCCTAGCCCATCCACGGTGGTTCCCAACCATCTGTAACTTCAGTTCAGGGGATCCAATGCCCCCTTCCGAACTCTGTGAGCACCAGGAACATACATGCTGTGCTGATACACACGCAAAGTACAGACATAAAATAAATGCATCGAAAATCCCCGAACCACACCAGAAGAAGAAGAACGCAAACAGAACAACAATAAAAGAATGGGAAGAGTGACGTGTCTGAACACTCTCTTTTTTGAGACAGGATTTCACTATGTAGCACTTGGCTGGCCCAGAACTCACTTCATTATGTAGCACCAGGCTGTCCTGGAACTCACTCTGTAAACCAGGCTGGCCTCGAACTCAGAGATCTGCTGCCTCTGCTTACTGAGTGCCTGGACTAAAGGCGTGCTGAAGGCATGTGCCACTACATATATGAATGCTCCTCAGGAGACAACGATTATTTGGAATCTGTGATAGCTTGCAAAATTCAGTGATAAACTTGTTATTTCCACAAAATACGGTGAGGCATTTGGACACAAGAACCACAAAGGCCTGTTGGGTGAGTATATTAATAAATGAATGTGGGCTAGTGAGATGATTAAGACAGTAAAAGTACTTGCCACCAAGTCTGTTGACTGGAAGTCTGAGTCCCAGGAACAACTGGGGGGAAAAGTGAGAAAAGACATCTGACCTTGATACTTATATGAGCACACAAATACACAGAATAAAGGCACAGGCAAAAAATCAACACATACACAGCTATGACTTGAGGACTTCTAAATAGTGTCTAAACTCAGAACATCTGAAATTCCTAGCACCAAAGCCAGCGTCAGGACTAAGACAGGAAAAGGGCTCAGGCTGGGAAGAAATGTGTGCTGTTCAAGAGACCCACAGCTGCCGTCGGACCAGGGAGAAGGTCATCAGATGTCACTTTACATGAGGAAAGGCAATCCGTCTTCATCGTCTCCATTTACATAAGAGGGAACTGGAGAGGCCTGACCACACCAGAATGGGGGCCACATGGAGGAGCATTGGTGAGGCCAGAGAAAAGAAATGGGGGTTCAAAAAGGTGACGTGAGGTTTAGAGGGTGGCCCCCGTTAGAGGACTGTCATCCTCTGCTTTTGGGATAACCAAAGGTTAGAAGATTGAGAAACTGAGATGAAGTCCAATCCTACCCAAATGTTAATCCCAAAACATTAAACAGGTAAAGTGACTTGTCCAAGGGTACCCTCAGGCCAGCATCTGCACGTCCTGGCTTTGTGTCTCTGAGGCTGACGAGCCTCCAGCCTGTCTGGAGGAAGGACAGCCACAAGCTGTTGGGAGTGTTGATACTAGGCTGAAACTTGGAGTGGAGGTGCCTGTGCCTCGGTTTCCCAGGTGGTGAAGGGTAGGGTCTTGCTGTTCACTCGCTCCTCCCCACAGCTCCTAGGTCTGTCAGCAGAGCTGGCTCTGGAGTAAAGATGGTGGCCCAGGAGAGGCTGCTGGAGGGTTGCCCAGAGACAAAGGGCAAAAGCAAGGACGAGGTCTAGTCCCGTCAGCTCTCCAAAGCACCAGGAGATCGCTGGCTGTCCTGGAACTTGCTATACAGACCAGGCTGGCCTAGAACTCACAGAGATCAGCCAGCCTTTGCCTCCTGAGTGCTAGAATTAGAGGCATATGCCCCCCATGACTGGCCAATGTGTTGTTTGTTTTTTAAACTAATTCTAAAAAAAAATTTCTAGGGGCCAGCCAAATGGCACTTGCTGCCAACCCTAATGCAAGTTAGATCCCTGAGACCTGCATGGTGGAAAGAGAGAACCAACTCCTGTAAGTTGTTTGCTGACCTCCACACACGCGCACACACACACACACACACACACACACACACACACACACACGTACACTCACGCATGCACACGTGCACACACGCGCGCACACACACACACACACACACACACACACACACACACACACGCACGCACTAAAATGTAAATCAAATTCCCAAGTAAGCACCCACGATGACCTTAACTCCTCCTTTCCCCGGTTCCTGGCCCAACAGTCCTCCTTATCTTCCTCCCAGCAACTGTTCTGGAAGGTGCTGCTGCTTAGCTGGGTGAACAAGCCTCATCTTCCAACAGACTCCCCGGACCCCCTGGGCTCTCTCAACAGTTGCACAAAGCCTTTACTGCCAGGCTGGGGTACGCCTCTACCGTTGCCTGGTGCTGTTCCCTGGCCTGTCTCCATGGACGGTGGACAGTGACTAATTCTACTTCCTGCTTTGTTTGCAGGATTTCAGGATGGTGTGGAGCGGGAACTCAGCAGCCTTCAGGACCCCACAGAAGGGATAGGAGGGAGTTACTAGAAGGTACAGGCTCCATATCCCTGGGCCAACTGAAAGGCCTAGCAATCAAGGCTTTTAGGAACGAGGTTCTGGAGGGACCTGGCAACCAAAGACTTCTGGGTTAAGTAAAAATGTCCACTGATGCTGATTCAGAAGTCATCTGATTTTTTTTTTCTTTTTTTGTGACAGAGTTTCTCTGTGTAGCCCTGGCTATCCTGGAACTCAATCTGTAGACCAGGCTGGCCTCGAACTTACAGAGATCCACCTGCCTCTGCCTCCTGAGTGCTGGGATTAAAGGCGTGAGCCACCACTGTCCAGCGGTCATCAGATTATTAACATCATCGCTTCATTTCCGTTTAAAATTTTATTACTTGAAAAGAAAACACTCCACAAAACAAACCAATAAAACTTAAATGAACTCAGTGACAGATTATTAAGGGTCTAGCTCTGCCCCCGAAACCACCATACATTAAAAAAATCCAAAAGAAATAGAAATGCCAGCTTCAAAAATATTTATCCAAAAAGTAAGGCAACCACTTTAAAAAAAAAAGATAATAATCCAAGGAGGGCGTAGGTAGAGGCCAGAGGAATGAGAAGACAGGGTAGAGGGATGGTCCCTGGTCCCCCAGAGGCCTCACAGCCTGCCTGGACGCACTCTGAAGGGCCATAATTCAGCCCAAACCCAGCCTCTCACCTGTTAGGGGTTAGGTGAGGTAGGTGGGAAGTTAGGAGACCTGACAGGGGCCAGGAAAAGGCCCAGGGGTATTCCAGTTTAAGTAGATGGAATGGGGGTTGGGGTTCTGCTTTGTGACCTAAGGATCCTGTCCTTAGCAGAGCAGGTGTGGAGGCTTTCAGGACAAGGCAGACACTGTGACCTTCCTGTAGAGCACAGGTCAGCAGCTCTCATGGAAGGGGCTTTTCTGAGGTCTCCAAAGGGAGTGCCATCTGCCACTGTCCTTCCATCTTGTCTCAATGGGATGGCAGGATGGTGTTGGGATCATTTGAGTCGGGGGAGGGGAGAGAAACTAGCCTTCAGAACCGCCCCCCCCCTCCTCAACATGGTCTCCCCAGGGTGAGGGCTGAGCACCTCTGGGGCGGGAGGTGGGGGACACCCTTCCTTCCGGGGAAGGCATTTAACACCAGGTCTGACCTGAAGGGTAGAACAAGGGAGCATTTTTAGGCCCATTTCTTGGATGGGAGATGACTTAAGGCTGGTTTGACTCTTAATTTCAGGCCTGAAGGGCTTGGGGATCCTTCTTGCCTCGTTCTTGAGCCAAGGTCCAGGGGATTAATGGGTGATGGTGGCTGGCAGTGTTGTGGGTGGGAAGAGCTGCTGGGATGACAAGAGGGCCACCGCTCTCTCTTTAAGCTCTTTCACATAGGGGTAGGGGGAGTAGCTGAGTTGCTTTGCCCTTAAGAGAGAGAGAGGTGTCTATTAGACTGAACATAAGAAGCCTTTCTGGCTGCAGGGAGCTTTGGCACCACGAGGGGACAGGAGGCAGGAGCAGGAGCAGGGGTAGCTGCTGGGCTTCTGAGGTCTGAGCCCTCCCCTATGTATTCCACAGGCTTGGCTTAGAGCTAGGGGGTGGGGTGGTCCTCCTTCTTGGTCCTTAGCTCAGTGGGGAGGAGGCATCCTGAAGGGGAAGTTTCTGGGCAGTGGAGTGGTAGCGGTACAGGGTGGAGTGAACCCTCTGTCTTCTGGGTCCCCGGGGAATGAGGAGGCATTTGAGCGTCATCTCCAGCTGACAGTGAGTGGGGACACTTGTGTTTGCTTTGCCTTGCCCAACCACCTTCCCGTGGCTGCTACCTCCTTCCTAGCTGAAGTTTCACCTGGGCTCAGAGCAAGGAAGGGAAGCAGGGGTGAACCGGGTTTCTTAGAGGCACCTAAAAGGGCATGAGTTTTGGTAGGGTACCCATGGCACCTCCACTCTCCTAGAACCCTTGGAGTGTGTGCAGGCCCCGGGGCACTGACCTTGACTGTGGGTCTTGGTGCTGGAAGCAGGTTCTTTGGGTACAAAGGTCAGTGTTTAGAATTTGTCATCATGGACACTTGGGTCTCGCCCCTGCCTGACGGGAGTATAGGGGTGTGTGTGTGTGTGTGTGTGTGTGTGTGTGTGTGTGTGTGTGTGTGTGTGTTGGGGGGACCTAGGCAGGGATGCAGGACAGAAAGGATGAAGGAGGGAGGGAGTGGTCAGTTAAAGGGAAGGCAGTCCTCAGGGCTGTTCCTCTGAGTCCTGGTCCTTGACAGGAGTAGGCTGGAACATGGGCTTCTGCAGTTCCTCCTCCATGTCATCGACAGTGGCTTCCGCCGTCCCTGAGTCCCCCTCCATCTGAGGATACACGACCACACACATCTTCTGACTCACTAGGGTTAGCAACTCTGTGGAAGGAAACAACACAGACATCAGGTCATTGTTTAGTGAGCTGCTGACCCCATCAGTCAGATCAGCTCTGGCCAGCTCTTCCACCTCCGCTTTTACCTCAGAATAACCAGTGACTTTTGTAGACCAGCTTGGTCATGTCCTGCATTTTTTGATGGCTACCTCTCATTCACCGAAGCTCTAGCCTTTCACTAGACTCCCTGACTCCCACTGACTCCCTGCCCCCATTTCCAGGGTCTATACTGGTCTCCAGTTAGCCTGTAGTGGAGCTGGTGGATGGCTGGTAGGCTCCCCCGGGTCTGTGTGGGGGTAACAGCTGGTCTTCTCTCCTTAGGGGTCTTTGGAAGACATCTGTCATTCTTGGCCCTGAATCAGGAGCCCTATGGACTCAAGTGAAGTAAACCTTGGCTTCTTGATTCTGGTAGGGCTCCCCCATTAGACGGCTATGTGTCTTCCCAAGAGGCCCTCTCCCTAGCCGCCACTTACCAATGAAGTCATTGAAACACTTGGGTTTGTGTTGCCAGTAGACACCCAGGAAGTAGACAGGTACCCCTGTCAGCATGATAGCCAGGCCAATGCCACACACTACCGGCTCTGACCACAGGCTGAAGATCAGCAGGAAGGCCCAGAACAGCAAGTAGATGATGGGAAACAGCAGACTGATCTGTGGGACAGAAGGGCTCTTAGTGTCCCTCAGGATGAGGGTACCCTCTCTCTTCTTCATCCTCATCCTCAAGGGCCATGGCTGAGCTTCATTCAGCTCTGTGTGCTACACTTCAGGCTCTTAGAGGTGCTGTATTAACAGATGTTGGTGAAATTGGGCAGTGGAACAGGGAAGTAAGGATCTTTATTGTTCAGGTCCCTCCCAGGTGAGGTCAGATAAGACCTCATGACTCATCTAGGTGCCCGTGGCTGCCAGAGAAGCCCAGGGGATGAGAAGCTGGTTAGGACGTGAGTGTGCACTTGCAGAGGTCTTCAGGAGGAGGAGGAGAGGCAGGAAGAGAATGACCTGGATCTGGTTTTGGCTCCTATCTTCCCATCTACTTCCAAGCCAGGCCTCATCTGGATGCACCATGGCCATCCACGCTCATCCCTCACACTAGGACCAGCCTCAGATGCAGGATTGAAAGGGAAGGGACACCAAGGCAGATCCTCTCACCTTGATGGGGCGGGGGATGTCAGGCTTCTTCCAGCGAAGAACTATCTGTCCCGCAACTGTAACCCCGTAGAAGAGGTAGTTGATGAAGCCCACGTAGTTGATGAGTGTGTACATGTCACTGGTGACCAGCATCAGCAGCGTGGAGAGGCACTAGGGAGGCGAGAGCCAAGTAAGGTGACTGGAGGGGACGTCCCTGGGTGAGGGGACGTTCTGCCCCTCCAGGCCAGGTGTGCTATTTTATAGTGGACATTTCAAGAGGGGACTTCACAGCAACCTTGAGCAGCCTAGGATGGACGACACCTTTATTGCCAGGAACTTTCTTTCTGGCTTTTTTGAGATAAGGTCTCTCTATGTAGCCCCGGCTGTCCTAGAACTTGCTATGTAAACTAGGCTGGCCTCAAACTCGGAGATCCTCCTGCCTCTGCCTGCTGGGTGCTGGGATTAAAGGTGTGGGCCACCATGTCTGGCTAAGAACTTTCTTATTGCAGGGGTAAAACCAAAGTATGTAGCCACTGGTATGGAGTGGGGAGTTATCGTTCAGAATGGATACCCTGATTGGCCATGCTGGTATTACTCGGCTCTGGCTAGCCCTTCATCTTATCATATTTCATTTTCGATTATGGCTCAAGTTAATTTTTTTCTCTTCATTCTCTTGACCACCTAGAGAGATCATTAACTGCTAAGTTAAGGTTTGTTTTTCTTAGTGTCATTTTCTCTTGACTGAGTGATCTAATTTATTTTTCTCATTAAAAAATGATTAAACGGCTGGGTGGTGGTGTACACCTCTAGCATGCAGGAGGTAGAGGCAGAAGGATCTCTGTAAATTCTGAGGCCAGTCTGGTCTATAGAGTGAGTTCCAGGACAGCCAGGGCTATACAGAGAAACCCTGTCTTGAAAACCCCCCGGGGAGGGGGCGTAGGGGGAGATTAAACAGTAACATATAGTAACAATAGCCAGATCCTTAGCATTCTACAAATACAAACTCATTTAAATCTATAAGATCTCTATGAGATTTTCTTGATGGAAGTCATCTCGGTGTCTCTCTTGGAATGAACTGGTGGGGAGAGGCGCTGTGCACGCCTGTGGTGCACTGTGAGCACTCCACACACCTGACAGCCGATATGGCCTCCAATACCGTCAGCCCTAGCGCCGCTGTCAGGCTGATGTGAGAACCACCCACTACTAATTATGCACCAGACTCTACCCTCCGATAATCTGTGAAGGCCAACGAAAGGCTTAGTTCTCCCCTGGGATCTGGTGGTGACGGGATTTCAGTAGGTGAACAGGTCGAGTCTCACTGTACCTGCCTTGCAGTCATAGTACTGCCCCTCACAGCTGAGCAAAAGCCGTGGGACTCCTGGAGAATACTGTCCTCTCCCACCTCTGCAACTATCCAATCAAGATGACCATTCTGCATCTGAACGTTCTGGAATTCTCCCAGTGAGCTCCCTTACCTCGACTTCTTCTGACCCCTTCTCTTGGGGATCAAAATGAGTTTTGTTTATTTGTTTGTTTTTGTTTTTTTGTTGTTGTTTTGAGACAAGGTCTCTCTACTTAGCCCTGGTCGGCCTGGGACTTGTTATGGAGCTGAGTTTCTTCAAACTCAGAAATCTGTCTGCCTCTGCCTCCTGAGTGAGGATTAAAGGTGTGTGCCGCCATGTCTGGCTCAAAGTAATTCGTAATGTTTTTATCCAAGGTTCAGAAGGAATATACAATTAATTAAAAAAATTTAATGAGGACAAGTCTTTGCCTCTTCCTTTAACGCTCTAGAATAGTGGT
This sequence comes from Peromyscus eremicus, assembly GCF_949786415.1. Classification (NCBI taxonomy): domain Eukaryota; kingdom Metazoa; phylum Chordata; class Mammalia; order Rodentia; family Cricetidae; genus Peromyscus; species Peromyscus eremicus. The sequence goes on along the minus strand of NC_081425.1, from coordinate 67,519,282 downwards.
TCTCCACCTTCCTAACACTGCGCCCCTTTAATACAGTTCCTCCTGTTGTGGTGACCCCCCTCCCCAACCATAAGATTATTTTCATTGCTACTTTATAACTATAATTTTGCTACTGTTATGTATTGTAATGTAAATATCTGATATGTGGGATATCTGATATGCGACTCACAGGTTGAGAACTGCTGCTCTAAATGATTCTGTTCTTTTTTTTGGCTCCATTTCTTCTCCATTCAAAGCAGCCTTTCCCCCACCTTCAATTTATGAGTTTTTCTCTGTCTGTGAATTTTCTTATCAAGTGTGCCCTGAACTAGATTTATTTTGATGGCGTTTCCCAAGAGGCTGACAGGGTACCCTAGGGCAGGAAGTGGTGGTGGGGGGAGAAGGGTGCGCATGTGCAGTGACCAGCTAAAGCACAGGCTCAGAGCTGTACCCTTGTGGTAGCAGGTGCCAGTAAGACAGGGACAGAGGCACGTTGTTGTGAGGCTGTGGCATCCCAAGTCTTTCCAGTCTGACTCAACAGGACAGGAGAATAAAACTGAGCCAGCCTGAGAGTTGTGAGTGTTTTAGGCTCCGGATCTTTTCTAATTATATTCCTTGACATTCACAAAGCTGATGGCCACACGTGCTAGCTTAGCTAGGGTCTACTGAAACACAGAGCTAGACCAGAAGGGGGACAGGTATGTGTGTGCAGGTAGTGTGAATCCCAGGCAAGGCAGACACAAAGTGAGGGAAGGATCTGAACAAGGCCAGCAGCCGCAGGGGCCCTTACTGTGAAGAGCAGTGCTGGGATTGGGGTGCAGCGCTTCACGTGGATCATGGCCAACACGCTGGGAAGGTGGCCTTCTCTGGCTCCAGCAAAGAACAGCCTGGCAAGGAGAAAAGTAGGTCAGCCTGGGATAGCCTGTGAACCCCTAAGCCGAGGCTCTCTCATCCATGCCCACCTTTGGCTCACACAGTAGCACCCTCCACCAGCCAGGACCTGCCTTTGTGTGCACACTTTCCAGCCCACTAGTCACAGGACCTATGTTCACAAATGCAGGCACAGGCAGACCAGAGGCAGCCAATGGATAAGTGGATGGATACTGGGCATGTGGACACTGAGAGTATGATCTGGCTGGCTCAGGGCACTGTACTGTCACTCCAAATCACTTCCATGTTTCAAGGCAATAGGAACAGCTTTTCTGCCCTTATTTTTTATTTTTGGTTCTTTGAGATACATTCTCATGCAGCCTATGTGGCCCTGAACTTCTCTGTAGCTAAGACAGACCTTGAATTCCTGATCCCCCTGCCTCCATTTCCTGAATATTGGAATTAAAGTCTGTCCCTTTGCCCGGCTGCGTTTCTCCTTTAAATAAGAACCTTCTCACCCAGAAAGGTTAATGATTCCCTGGCACACAGCTCTGAGCTACCTGTGCACTGCTTTAAAAAGTATTCTCATTATATTCAAAGAGTAGCTGCTCCTGTGAGAATGGAGAGGGGCCATGGACTGGAAAAGGACAGGTGGGAACCTGTGAGAGTCAGTAAAAGTTCTGAGCTCATCTTCTTCGGTGTCTATAATTGTCACAACTCAACAAGCACACTTAAAATTTTTACATTCTACTGTTTATACACTGCATCTGAAATTTATGCCCTTAGAACTATTCACTGGATTCCCAATAGAGAGGTGCTGAAAGGTACATACACAAAAAGCTTCTGGCAGTGAGTCAAACTGTAAATGTCCTGAACACTTAAAATGTGAGATTGTCTAAAGTAATTAGGATATATCTGCTAGATGGAAAATTATGAAGTAAAATTTTAAGATTTTTATTTATTTTGACTTCATGTGTATGGGTGTCTGTCTGAATGTATGTCTGTGTACCATGTGCATGCAGTGTCGGTGGAAGCCAGAGGAAGGAGGCAGATCATTACAGATGGTTGAGCCGCCATGTGGGTGCTGGGTGTTGAATCTGGGCCATCTCTTCAGCCCTCAAAATCACGTTTCTGAAGAAAATGATTCTATGAGAACACGCTCACAATATAACATCACACAAAAACGCAGACTACAAAACTGTGCTCCCGAGCTGGCCGTGGTGGCGCAGGCCTGCACACCAGGCACTCCAAGCCTGAGGGAGGGGACTTCCAGTTTGAGGCTAGCCTTCTATGAGACCCTGTCTCACAAATGGGCAGGGGGCTGGAGGGCTGACCCATTGGTTGAGAGCCATTGTTGCTCTTGCAGAGGAACTGGGTTCAATCCCAGCACCCACATGGTGGCTCACAAACAACTGTAATTCTAGTTCCAAGGGGACCCAACACTCTCTCCTGACTCTGTGGGTACCAGACATGCACACAGTGCACAGAAGTACATGCAGGCGAAAGTCATATACATTAAAAGGTAATTAAAAAAAAGGTAATTAAAAAACCAATCTAAAAAATGAGAGGGGGGGCTGGAGAGATGGCTCAGAGGTTAAGAGCACTGACTGCTCTTCCAAAGGTCCTGAGTTCAATTCCCAGCAACCACATGGTGGCTCACAACCATCTGTAATGACATCTGGTGCCCTCTTCTGGCCTGCAGTCATACATGCTGTATACATAATAAATAAATAAATCTTAAAAAAAAATGAGAGGGGGTTATACACCTTTGGGAGGGGAAGGAGGTGGTGGGGAAGACGGACAGAGAGACACACCGACTCACGGAGAGAATAACATCAAAGCAGCCCCTTTCCTCTTTCTCTTTATGCCTCTTCCAAACAAAACAAAACAAAACACCACCACCAAAAAAACAACCACGTAACTTCCCGCAGTCCTTTACATCTTAGCATTCATAATCTATAAAAGTTTTAATTTCATTTATTTACGTGTGTGTGTGTGTGTGTGTGTGTGTGTGTGTGTGTGTGTGTGTACACTATCTATGGCACACTCGTGCAGATCGAACGACGACTTGTGGGAGTCAGTTCTCCCGTTCCACCACGGGAGTGGTGTTCCCGGGGTCAAAGTCACGTCATGAGGCTTGGCAGTAAGTGCCTTTACCTGCTGAGCCCCCTACTTTTACTTTTCTCTAGGGCAAGTGGCCCTAATGGATGACAGGAAGGTGACAGTGTGACAGTGCACAGACTTTGGCCATATGTAGCCCAGGCTGGCCTGGAAGTCTTGAGGGCTGAGATCAGAGGCGTGTGCTACCGTCCCTGGTACAGACTAGGGATTCTAAGAGAACTGCCGCGCCATGCTTTGTATACAGGGTAGAATGGCTAACAGTAGCAGCTCGGAAGTGCGGGAGCTGACTCTGCTCCAAGAACCCACAAGCGGTTGTCACCATGGACTACTCAGGCCAGCTTCCCTAATGTCATGCAGACACGTGCAGCCCTCCCTCCCTCCATGCTATGGTCTTTCCAGCCGGCACAGTCTCATGCACTACATGGAGCCTAGGGGGCTCGTGGGCTTCGTCATGCACATAGCCAGGCTCTCATTCAGATCCTCCTCCACGTACAGCCAGGACCAAGTGTAACTGTCCAGGTCTGACAGCCCCATGTCAGGCTCACAAGCTAGGGGACAGTGGAAGAATGATGACACTAAGAAACACACACACACACACACACACACACACACGCACACGCACACGCACACGCACACGCACACGCACTGCTTGCTCAGCAAGGACCATCCAATGCAAACTAAGACATAAAAGTATGAAAGAGAGGAGGGAGGGGAGGAGGGGAGAAGAAGAGTAGTAGGGTGAGCAGAGGTGGCCCAGGAAGGGAGGCCACGCCTCTGGCATCTCCTGCATGCACACGACTATGCTGCATGCACGCAGACCACTGTGTGGCCTGCCTCAGGGACAAACCCCAAACTAAAGCGACTGTAGCCAGCCACTCTCCTCCAACAGATCACAGGGAGCCTCATGGGTCACTGCTCCTCCACTGTGCGCCCTCTGCCAGGGCCTCCAGGTGGCCGCGGCTCCTGTGTAACATGCACACGAGGTTGCTGGGCGTGAGTGTGCGTCCTCCTCAGGCACAGGTGATACCCAGACTCCCTCTTTATTGCTCTGGATCCTGAAAACATGGGCACCTCTGTCACCTCGCAGGAATTTCTCTGTGATGTGATCGGTGGCTTGGGAAATAGCTGAGCCTGGGCTCGTCTTTTGAATAGGACTGTGCTCCCAGGGCACAGAAACCCCATGGGCCACTTAAATGGTAACCCTTCAACATCTGTATACCCAGTGGTCCATTCTAGAGATGGCAGGAAGGGACATAAGAGAGGGGACTGAGCTGGGCGGCAGTGGCGCATGCCTTTAATCCCAGCACTCGGGAGGCAGAGCCAGGCAGATCTCTGTAAGTTTGAGGCCAGCCTGGGCTACAGAGTGAGTTCCAGGATAGGCAAGGTTCCAGGGCCCACTCATGTTTCTGGCTTCCCAAGGAATTCTGGGTTGGGGTTGTGGCTACCGGCTCTCTCACTGACAAAAGTTTCCCTTCTCTTCTCTACCCAGCCCTTGTGGCTTCTCACAACAGCCTGCCTCCTGAGTAGGGAGTAGTCCTACATCCTCAGGACACTCAGAGGGATCTCACCCCATTTGGATGCTGGCTCCAGACATTCATGGGAGGCCATATCCAGAGGCTTCAAGCATAAGAATCCTTCCTGGTCCCTTTCAAAGTAGGGTTTCTTTTGGGACAGTAGCAGCCTGTGTCTAGACAAGGGAGGAAGGGGACTCTAGGAATGTAGTCAAGATACTATCCTGCTGCCAAAGCAAGGTGGGCTGCCACCTGCACATCACATATCACAGGTCACCCGGTGAGCAGCAGACCCCCCTCCTTAGCACACACTGACATGCATACTCCTGCAGACCCCCCTCCTTAGCACACACTGACATGCATACTCCTGCAGACCCCCCTCCTTAGCACACACACTGACATGCATACTCCTGCAAAGCCACCACTCAGGAGGCTGCAGACACCTGCTGACAGACAAATCCATCAAATACACACAGAGCAATGGACACAGAAAAGTGGCCCAGGAAGGGCTCAGGCAACCACTCACCGGGAGGAGGTGAAGAGTGAGCCGTTGACTCCTCCGAATGTGGACAGGGCAACAGAAATGGGCATGATCCAGGCCATGACCCCCAGAAGCTTCTCTCCAAAAGTCTGCGAAAGAAAACAAGAAGTGAGCAGGGGCGAGAAAGAGGTAAGACCCCTATTCCAGCTTGCTCCTCACTTCCGGAGTGCCTGTCTCCCATCTACCCTGCTGATCCTCTCTGGCTAGAGCTAGGATGCAGACTACCATGCTGTAGGAACAGCTAGGTATAGGTCAGGAACACATGCTGTGGGCTGACGAGCTGCGGGGCCAGGGTACGGTCGGTGATAACAGTAATGAACTAACACTTGTCCTTCCTTACGAATGAGAAACTGAGGCACTTAGTGATCTACAGCTTACCTCAGATGGTACACTGGGGTAATGGAGGGGCCAAGATGAGAAGTCAGGAGCTGTAAGTCTACCTTGTGTACACTATGGATTTCTCCGTACATGGAGGGACATAGACTTAGGAGTCAGATCTGGTTTCAAATCCTAGTACCACCTTGAACAAGGTTTATACTTTTATTTATTATTATTATTATTATTATTATTATTATTATTATTATTATTATTATTAGGGCTGGGGATCAAGCACAGGGTCTCGCTTGTGCTGGGCAAGTGCTCTACCACTGAGCTATTCTCTCTCAGCCCTGGGTTTGTTATTCTTGAGCCTCAGTTTCCCAGGTATAAAATAGGGATGAACCCCAGTCCGAGTCTCTAAATTCACAGAAGCAGATTCTGTTGGTAGGAAAATAAAGGCTGGCTAGTTTCTTTAGCTGAGAAAGAAGTGGTTGTGAATTTATAGATGAGTCTTTGTACATATCCAGGTATATGTACAGAGACTTTGCTAGAGTCTCTGAGCCAGGCTTATAGGATGCTCCTGGGAGGTGGTATCTAGAATCGATGTCCTGTTGTGCGTGGGAGGCTGCTGAATTTAGAGCAGGTGGCCACAGGAGATGGCAGGGCATCTTTATTTTCAAAGATGAGACAGATAAGCAATGCCAGTGTTTGGTTTGAAGCTGGGTGAAGGTATAGCAAGGCTCCTAGGCCTCCCTCAGACATCAGGTATGTGTGTACGAGTGTGCACACATGTGTGCGTGCGTGCGCATGTGTGTGTGTGTGTGTGTGTGTGTGTGTGTGTGTGTGTGTGTGTGGTGCTGGGGATGGAACACAGGGCCTTGCACATGCTAGGCAAGCATTCCACTACCGAATTACATCCTTGGCCATTCAATACCCACTTTTCCCTGATGAGCGCCATCAGTTTGTACGATCCCCAGAGAAAGAAAAGACAGAGAATCAGTATGTCTTGTGCAAGCACATGTCTCTGTGAAGAGCGGTCTGCCTGTCTTCTTACACAGCCTGCATGCTTAGAGGGCCCTAGACCAGGAGTCAGTGAACCTGTTCTGTACAACAGTAGGTATTCCAATACCGAAAGCCATATAGACTCGGCGGCAACTTCTCAGGCAGCCAGGGTAGTTGTTTTGGAACCAACCCAGCCACTGGTTTGCTCCCGGGCCCTTGAAGATACCCTGTCGAGGGAGGACACATGTAGATTGGACCCTCAGGAGGTGGGATGCCTTCCAATGCCATGAGGCACTGGATCGGGGAGAAGCAAGGGGTCTAAGCAGGCAGAGCTACACCAGCACTCTGGGCCTGGGACCCCGAGTGATCTCTTACCACGGCGACTGCATTGGAGGCCAGCAGCTCCTGGGGGGACATTGCAGTGACATACGCGACGTTGGCAAAGACATACACAAATGTGACCAGTGGGATGGAGATGAAGATGGCTCTAGGAAGGTTCCTGTAGAGGGAGAGGAGGTGAGAGGGAGCCCGCACCAGGGGTATGTTCTGCCAGGGGGCCGCACGGGCCTACACGTGCCACTTCTTGGCTCTTACTCTCTCTGGGAGGCAGGTTTTGACTCAGGTGGGGCAGGATAATTAAGAGGAAGCGGAACGGCTAAGGCTAGAAATGTGTCTCACTCCTTCTTACAACATCTTGGCTCAGATCTGGACCATGCACCCTTTCTGCGGCCTTAAGACAGAAGGCTGGGCCTGGCCCCAAACCGGAAAAATGCTGAGATGTCTAGAATGGCTCCTTCTCTACAGCAGCCACACTGTCCCGCACAGCTTTCTGATTATTATTATTTTTTTCTTTTTTGTTTTGTTTTGAGACAGGGTTTCTCTGTGTAGTCCTGGCTGTCCTGGAACTCATCCTGTAGACTAGGCTGGTCTTGAACTCACAGAGATCCACCTGCTTCTGTTTCCCGAGTGCTGGGATTAAAGGTGTGTGTGCCACCACTGCCCGGCCCAGCTTTCCAATTTTTTTTACTTGCCCTGGGACAGCCATAGGACCCTTTCTCTTTTCTTAGCAAGCTGGATAGTAAGTGGTTCAAATTCCTGGGAAATGAACTGTTGCTTCATGAAAGATCGGGACACGTCCGGAATTGGGGCAAGAAGTGGATCTACGCTCCCTTTTCCCAGCCATGGGCACCGTGTGGCCTAAGGGTGACCAGAAGAGCTGCACTTTTTTGACTCACTTGTAGGGATCCACAAGTTCCTCAGTCACGTAATTAAGGAAGTTCCAGCCTCCGTAGGCAAAGGAGCCCTGGAGGAAAGCCAGAGCGACGAGGCCGATGTCGGGTTCTTGGAAATTCTCAAATGCATTCTTTGGCTCCAGCCAAAAGAATTCTCCTGTGGACACAACAGGCAGGTGGCTGCTCAGAGGGATGGGCCCGGGCTCAGCAGCCCCTGGCCACCCCACACATTGTCTCGCCCTCCCCTGTGGTGATACGCCAGCTCCTTGTCTGCTCTTCAGTGAAGCCACTGTGTGAGAGGAGTGGGAAACCCAGGCCCAGGACTTCTCAGACCCCGGAAGCTCAGACCCATGGCTCCAAGCACGGGTTCAGGTTCAAAGCACATCGCAGAACGTCCTTTCTCATTTTTATTATTTTATTTTATTTATTTATTTTTTTCGAGAGAGGGTTTCTCTGTGTAGCCCTGGCTGTCCTGGAACTCGCTTTGGAGACCAGGCTGGCTTTGAACTCACAGAGATCCGCCTGCCTCTGCCTCCCGAGTGCTGGGATTAAAGGTGTGAGCTACCATGCCTGGCAGAACGTCCTTTTAGGAAAGGCAATATTATCTGCAGGAAAGCTCACGTAAGTGGGGAGACTGACATCAATGGCCGTCTTTTGACTGCTTCCCTCGATATATGATTTGTGCTTTCATGAGGAAAGCGTAAGGAACAACCACCACTCAAACGTAAGCTTACACAGAGCTCCGGGATCCTGTCTGTTCAAGCGCATTTTGCTTGCTTTGCCAATAGCCCACCACTTCCTAAGGGATTATGGTCTCCTTCCCGGTCCCTTAACAAAGAGCTTTTTACCTGCCCTCCCAGGAGGGATGGCTTAGCAGTCAGAGCACTTGCTGTATCTGCACAGGACCCAGGTTTGATTGCCAGCAGCCACAGCGTGGCTCACACCCCTCTGAAACTCCACTTTGAGATGATCCAATGCCCTCCTCCAGCTTCACAGGCACCAGGCATGCACATGGCACTCATATTCACGAGCAGGCAAAACACTCATACATATAAAATAAAATAATTTTTTTTTTCTGGGTTGAAGATGTAGCTTTGTAGTAGAGTGTTTGCCCAGCATGTGCAAAACCCTGGGTTTGAGTACACACACACACACACACACACACACACACACACACACACACACACCACAGATACCCACAGCTGCTGACTGAAAAAGGTTGGGATAAAACAGAGTAACTGGCTGTGTTGTTTAGACATCTGTAACCCAGCATTAGGACAGGAAATCAGGAGATTTGTGTGAGCAGGAGAAAGAATTGAGATCAGGTTAGGAAGGAGTCATTATCTTTGAAAAGATCGGACAATGTTTCCTAAGCTTAGGGACTCCTGAAAACATTATCACCACCGCCCCCCCCCCACATCACCGCCCCTCCCCGCCCTGCCCCCACACAAAGGGCTTAACCCCGCTGATGAAAACCATCGAGGGCAGTATCCAGTCTGTATCCAGCACAGACTCTCGTCTGCAGGCTCTCCACTCTGCTTTCAGAGCTTGTGGGCAGACAAGAGGTCTTCCTGTTTGTCATTTCATTTTCTCCAAGAGGCAGTGATGCCGGCCGCCGCCGAGCAAAGCCCGGCAGTGCTGCGGGTCCCATGGAAACCAAATACAGATCAAATCCAATGGGGAATGTTGGCAGAGGCCTCAAGAATGTAGCGCTCTCCTTCCGCCATCCCGAGAGATTATGAGTAATATCGAAATATATAAAATTCTCCTCTTCGCTTCTTCATTTTAAGATATTAACAAAGTACAAAAAAAAAAATGTAAGGAACTACTTCCCTAGGGTTGTAGCAAAATATCCACTGAGTTCAGCAAGCACCCTGGGGCTTAGCTGTGTTAGTCCTGAGGCAAGTGTGGAGAGATCAAGTGTGGGAGTGGAGGTGGGGCATCCCTAACACCGAGGAAAAGTTTCTCATCCCCGTAGTCAAGGAAATGGGCAGCAGAAGTCAGTCTAAGTCACACCGGGGAAATCTCAGGATGTGTCTAGGGTGAAGAGCTGTGCGGAGTCCTGTGGTTCCCACGACATTTTACCTTTGCATATCTGCACAACACCCATGATGATGATCAGGGCCAGGGCCAGGAGCTTCCCAGCTGTGAAGATGTCTTGAACCCGGGTGGCCCATCGGACACTGGAGCAGTTGACCCACGTGAGCAGCACTGAAACGACACCAGACAGGCCCTCAGAGGCTGCAGGACACACTGCTCCTACCTCCCAGCTCACACCCACAGCCCCAGTGACCAGAAACTTTGGCTCGCTTAATAGGTTACAATGGGGATTACATGCCCCAAATTAGAGCTTGGTCAGAGCATGCATTCCTCGTCCAGGGCCAGAAGCCAGACAGGCAGGGACGTGTGGGCACTGACTCAGGAGGAGACTTATTCATGATCAGGGTACAGAATGGACTTAGGATTCCAGTTATGATCTGTTCATGGGGAACCCTGAGCTGCCAGTATAATCTTGGATGTTGCCTTACTGGGCCTGGTTCTGGGGCAACAGAGGGTTAGGTACTCTTGTTAATTAGGTTTATTAAAGTATAAAATTCACCTTAAAGCAACAAGCAACAATAAGAAAAAAAACCTTGTGCCCTCCTGCCTCAGCCTTTTCCATTCTGATGGATACTCAGGTACTGCCAGTTTGGGTTACTATGTATCTAAAACCACTTACAAAGAAACCAGGCATGGAGGCCAGGCCTGTAATCCCAACAGGAGACGATGCAGAATCGCTGAGAGTTCGAGGTCAGCATGGTTTACATAATGAGTTTGGGCTAGCCTATGCTATAGTATGATACCCTGTCTCAAAACACTCAACTCTGTCAATGAACTGACCCCTCCAAGGCCCCCAAACTTGCAAAGAGCTGGACAGGGTGGCAGATAATTTTTATATATGTATAAACGAATACAATGCTAACCAAACAAAAAGGTATCTAGGCATCTGTCATCTTTCTGCCTAAAAATTAGAAAACAGGCCAGGCAGTGGTGGCGCATGCCTTTAATCTCTTAATGCTCTGTAGACCAGGCTGGCCTTGAACTCACAGAGATCCGCCGGCCTCTGCCTCCAGAGTGCTGGGATTAAAGATGTGAGCCACCACGCCTGATTTCCAGATTGTTGCAAAGTACTTGAGAAGAAGGGGGAAAAAAATCTTCCTGGCTCTCTTTTTCCTGAACTAGTGATCAGGCTACTCGCTGGTACTCAAAAGTTACACACAACGCTGCAAAAGCCAGGGACTACTCCGTCTTTCATGCCTCCCAAGGGCTCTGACTTCACTTGAATGTTAATTACAGCAACACCTTATCCTTAAGTGGACTCCTATTTTCCAAGTGTTTCCCAACCCTGCTAGATCCTGGGGACACGTCAGCAAAGCAGGAAGGTCCTGCATGACCAGCTGTCTGTCTGTGATCTTCTTCTCTGCATTATCTGGAACGGGCAAACTCCTCCCACCTTTCCAGACCCACCTGTTCCACGAAGCTTTGTAATGTTATTGATTCCCAACAACATGTCTGCAAGGGAAGCTGCATCAGTCACATTTTACAGACTGTTCCTGGATGGAGCAGTCCCACACCACTTTGCTTATATCTCATTGTGGTATCTATTCATATTAAAGTTATCTGAGGCAGGGGGACTGCTCTGAGCTCAAGGCTACCCTGGAGTACATATCAAGTACTGGGTTAGCCAGGGCTGCCTCTCTGCTTCTTTTGATCTTTTTCACATCTTTAGCTCCCAAGCATACCTATCATCAGTGCTTACAAATAGCAGATGCACAACAAATATTTAATAAAGGAAGAAATGCCATAATCCATTAGCTCTGCAATCTCATTCCGAATTCCACAGCACATACCATTCTTCCCTGTTCCCTTAGAATTTCATTAATTAAGACAATCCCTAGTTGTTTTTATAGCATTGAAAGAGTAACGGGAAGTCTGACTTTTGAGAGTAGAAACTCTTGATTCCTCATGCAAGAGCTATTAGCCAGCCTGCTACCATAGCAGGAGAATCAAAACATGTTCCTGGAAGATTTTAAGTGCCTGAACAGGGAGAACATTTTGTAAATACTAGAATGTTCCAGATGGACAGAGATCTTGATAAATACACATTTGGTTATCTTACTCAATTCAGTAAGGATTTCAGAGTCACGTGCCTGGTGATAATCCAACCCAAATCACTCTAAACAACTTGACCGTGACCTCATCTTCTCCCCAGGGCCCTGAGATACGCTGGGTACAAGGCCAGGTGTCCCATACCCAGAAACGCAGGCAGCAACAGCAGTGATGAATCAGGGGTGAGGGAGACAGACTTATAAAAAGGAGACTAGAAAACAAACCCCACGTGGCTTAGGGATGGGTAAGGATTCCAAGGTAAGGGCTTGTGTCTTGATCCCTCAACCTCCCCAGAACAAAAGCATCTTCCAGCAAGGGGAGGCGAAGGCAGGGCGGAGGGGTGACCGGGAAGCACTTGAGAGAAGGCAGAGCAGGATGGACTCACAGCAGCGCCTCCTCCCCAGTGCTGGAACAGAGAACATAAAATCCTCTTTACGAGACTCGGTGTGACCGAGGAGAGCAACGGGCAGGTGTTTGGTCATGTAGCCTTGTTGTTAGCGTCTTCTGTCACCGCCAGTTCCTCACAAGAACTCAGACGCTGACTAATATTTAACCTTTCAGTGTCAAAGAGATCGTTCAGAAGTAAGACAGATGCTGAGGAGTAGCAGGGTCGGGCAGATTGCCCGTGCCCCCTAATCTCTCAGAAGAATGCCCCAGGTCCAAGGCTTACCCTTCACCCTACGGTTGGGCCATCACTGCACGTGACTGAGAGGAGAGAGGGGACTTTGAGTCTCCTGGTACAGCAGGACAGCTTCCCTCACAGCGGCTGAAACTTGAACCTCCAAACCAGAGAGGAAAGGTCAGAGAGTGAAGGCAATACTTGCTGGGTGTTTGCCAAGGCCTTCCTGCGTAGGAGGGCCTGGTGCTGCCCATCTGCCACCCAGCACCCCTTTCTGCTGCCAATGACTATGTTCTGTCTGTCTCTGTGCAGCTAGACCCTGAATTCTACACCCCTGGAATACAGTGACTTCAGGAAAGCCACATGGAGATGGGGACCAGGGGCTCTATAGCTCAAAATGTAACGGTTTCTATCCACCCATCACCTGTCCACACAGGGTCTACCAGGGCCAGGCACACTGGTATGTGGGCGAATTGAGAGACAACTGAAAGCTAGACATGATGGTACAAGCCAGTAATCCCAGCCCTCAGGAGGCTGAGGTTGGAGGGCTGACATGAGTTTGAGGCCAGCCTTGGCAACTACAGAGACTTTGCCTTAACTACCCCTCTCAACACCCGCCCCCAAATCCAAAAGAAAACAAAAAAGGTAAGCACCAAACAATGTGTTGAGAGCAGAGCTAGCATGAGTCAGCGAAGGCCAGCGCAGGGCATTGTGGGGAAGGGGCCCCAGCAATGTAAACTTCACAGCTTCGGTCTAGCTAGAAAAAATAACGGAAAACTCTAGTTCTTGTCCATGGTAACCTATTCCCAGTGGTTGCTGGTCTCTGGAGCTCTGTGGAACTCCAAGCTTATCTGATTCTCTTGGGCATTTTTTCTTCTTCTTCTTTTTTTGTTTCCTGAATTAATGAAAACACCACCAAGAAGACCTGCTGAGCTAGTGAGTCTTGAGTTCAAGGCCAGCTTGTGTGACTTAACTCCCTCTCTGAGAGGGAGAAAGGAAGAGGGAGGTGGGGGAGGGAGAAAGGGGGTCTCTAGACAGTGGTTCTCAACCCTCCTCATGCCTCGACCCTTTAACATGGTTCCTCATGTTCTGGTGACCACACCACCACCAGAAAATTATTTTCGTTGCTACTTCATAACTGCAATTTTGTTACTGATATGAATCATAATGTAACTATCTGATATGTAGGATGTAGATATCTGATATGTGACCCCCCCCCAAAGGGGTGTGACTCACATGTTGAGAACCACTGCTCTAGGAAATACAGGTCAGTGAAAGAGTGCTTGACTAGCATTCACGAAGTCCTAAGGTTCAATTCCCAGTGCCGGTAAGAAAAACAAACCAAACCCAGCAAACAACCATCTTGTTCCCGGCAGAGAGAGTGTGCCCAGCCTCACCTCAGACTTGACTCTCAAACTTTGACCCTTAGGTATAACAGAAGTCGTTCCTTTACTTCCTTTGCTCTGAAGAGGTAGGTAGCATCAGGCTTCTCTTAGGAAGTCCGGATGACGGCCATCCAAAAGATGCCAACGTTCTAATCCTTAGGACTTGTAAATATTGAAAATGAACTTTGTAAATACGATCCAGTTAAGGATCTGGAAACACAGAGCTTATTTTGGATTATCTGAATAATATTATTAGCCCAAATGTAATTATAAGAGTCAACAAGAGGGAGACAAGAGTCATAAAAAAAAAAAAAAGAATTGGTGATGGAAATGGGGGAGGGGTGGGAATAGGAAGAGAGGGAGGGAAGGAGAGAGCACTGGAGATGCTGTTGCTACCTCTGAAGACAAAAGGGTCCACGAGTCAAGGAACGCAGGAGGACCCTAGAAACTAGAAAAACTCCTTAGAGTCTCCAGAGACACACAGCCTCGCTGACACTTGAGTTTAGGACTTCTGACCTCCAAGACCTTAGGCGACAAGTTGTGTTGTGGGATATTTGTACACTGTGTGAAGGTGGATTGCTGTGATCGGTGTGACAAAAAGCTAAAGGACCAACAGCAAGCAAGGAGGTATAGGTGGGACTTCCCAGGAGAGAAAGGACGAGGAGGAGAATCTAGGGACGTGGGAGAAGCCAGGAGACGTGGAGACGAGATGGGAGGTGCAAGATGAAGGAGAGGTAACACCACGTGACAGATCATAGATTTAAAATGATGGGTTAGCTTAGTTATAAGAGCTAGTTGAGACAAGCCTAAGCTAAGGCCAAGCTTTCATAATCAATAACAAGTCTCCAGGCCATTATTTGCAGGCTGGCGGCTAATGAAAAACTTCTACTACAAAGTTGTAGTTGTAAGCCACTGAGAGTGTGGTAATTTGACACAGCAGCAGTAAAAGAGGAATACAGGGACAGACACTGTGCAGAAACAGCAGAAAGCAGGACCTGGCTTCCAAGAGAAAAGCTTTTAAAGAGCGACTGGGTGGAGCTGGAGTGTGGCTCAGTGGTAGAGTGTGCACTCACCGGATGCCCTGGGGTCAAACCCCAGTACCCAAACAGTGGGGCAATGTATACCGGACTCTAGGGTCCAGCAGGAAGAGGAGAGCTCTCTGGAAGGGGGCTCACAAGGGTGAGGTCAGCAGTGTGCCAATGCAGTCGGCACACTTTCATACTGCAAGATGACATTTCAACTCTCCGGTTGCCCAACCAAGCTGGGACCCCACAACTAGGGCAAGGCTGTGATCTACCTCTCTGGGTAAATGTCCCACCATGGACAATAGTGGCTTCCCTCTTCTTTTAGAGAAACTCAAAGCACAGGGAACAATAGTCCTTCTCCACCTAATCCCATGGGCTCCTCCAAATCTCTCCATATTCCAGACAGCCTCAGGCTCACGTGGACAACCTCGTCCCCCAAACAAACCAAAACCAAAACCAGAGGTCCCACTTCTAGCGAGGCAAGTGGTGCTAGATGCTAAGATGTTCACAGGCATGATCCTTTCATTCTTTATCCTCTTGCTTGTCTGCTTTGGAGACAGGGTTTCATACATCCTTGGCTAGCCTCCAACTCTGTATGTAGTTGTGGGTGAATTTGAACTGCTGATCCTCCTGCCTCCATCTCCCAGGAGCTGGGATTACAAGTGTGCCCCTCCATGCCCGGCTCGCCCCCATTGTTTTGTGGGTCTCCTTATTTTATTAACCTGAAGTTATAATCAAAGGTCACGACAGCAGGTAAGAGGCTGGGGCTCAACCGCAGAGTGGTGCTCTGCCTGTGTGAGGTCCTGGGTTCAGTCCCCAATGCTGAGGAAAATAAACAAACACTGGAGAGATGATCTCAAGAGTCCTGTGACTGATTTCATTCCTCAAGTCAGAGCTAGAAAGAGGTCACACAGTGTCCTGTGTTGTTGTAGACACTAGACACACTTTGATGGAACCCATTCTGTGATTTCTCTTGGCTAAATTCAGTAGGTGGAAGGTCACATGAGGTTAAGGACAGACAAGGAGCATGGAAGGGGGTGGAGTCATTTATGATTATAAACTATCGATAAAAGAGGCAATTTAAAATTCAGCCCTTAAGACCATTTGAAATAAAACACCAATGGTCAGTAGTATAAACAAATCTTCATTTAGGATGCTCTAAAACTGGGTTAGGGAGCTGGAACGTTGCTTGGGATTCCTCAGAACATACAGTCAGGGCTACGCCTGCCACTCTCGATCCTGGTCAGAGGAAGACCGGGTGAGTTTTGAGTGTCAGCTGAAGGCACAACTAGTAAGTAGAACTCAGAATGGCTAGCATAAGGAGAGAAGTGGTCAGGAGGGGGAGGGTGTTAGTAACTCGGAGGGAAGGAGGTAAGAACGCTTCCTCAGAGGGACTTGGCAGTTTTAACTCCGGTAGGACTTCATAACTTGAAGTTCTCACAGCCATGGTACCCACTCTGTGTCTAGAACAGTCCATTGCACCCTATGAAGATACCTTGTCATCTGTGTGTCGCTGTCTAGAACTTTAGATAGTTAATTTTTAAAAAATGTTTATAAACATAAACTTAAAAAGAGAACATAAACCAGACTCGGTGGTACAGGTCTCTAATCCCAGCTACTTGGGAGATTGAGGCAGAGGATGCAAGTTCAAAGCCTGCATGGACTACAAGAATGGGTTCAAGGCCAGCCTGGGCAACATGGTAAGACCCTATCTCAAAAGAGCAAAGAGAGCGATAGCTAGAATTCATGGCAGAGCGTTTGCCTCCCACACACAAAGTCCTGGGTCCGATCCCCACTGGAAACGAAGGCTGGTGTGATGTGGTTTTGTCAGGCTCATACTGGCAGAGCAGCCAGAGGACAACTTGGGTGAGAGGAATCTAACCCAGGTGCCATCTCTTCAGCCCCGTGAGGTTGTATCAGGCCGGTGAGATGGATGATGGATAAAGGTACAGACAGAGGTCATATCACACACCAGGCCACGCCACGGTCACAGTTGCCTTGTTTGACTGACCCCTGGTACTTCTTCCTGTATTCCCCAGTCTTCTCCCTTCATTCCCGTTTCTTCTCAGTTTCCAATTGGTTTCTTCTTTTTTTCATGCTAGTTCTCTACAAAGCACCCACTCTGCGGTCCCTGAGCCCAAGCTATCTAGAAATGTGGGATCAGAGACCCCTGGATGGAGCAGGGACTGTGGGGCTAGTGAATATAAGACTAGGCCAGAGGCCAAGGTGGCCAACTGCGCCTCGGCCTCCAGAAATGGGAAAACAGTGGAACAAATGGCTACTTCTTATGCTTCCAGCTGCTAAGAGGGGATGCCCCACAGAAAGCAGCAGCAGCTGACCTCCTCAGGGCCAGTAGAGAAGCTATCCATCCACACACAGCCATGACTGACCCTGCTAGGCAGTAGCCACTGCGATCCTGGAGCATGTTCTGAGTGAAGTTTTTTTTTTTTTTTTTTGAGACAAGGTTTCTTTGTGTAGCCTTGGCTGTCCTGAAACTAGCTCTGTAGACCAGGCTGGCCTTGAACTCACAGAGATCCACCTGCCTCTGCCTCCTGAGTGCTGGGATGAAAGGCGTGCGCCACCACTGCTCCGCCTAAGTGAAGTTTCTTTGTATTTAGTGATCATTGGTGTTTCGTTTCAAAATGGAGACACACAGTTGGTGCCTAAAGCCCACTGATTGGAGGACAGATAACTCTGCACAGGAAATATTCGGGAGCTTTCCACGGGCTTCGCTACGCTGCTCCAGGGAGTGTCTGTTTTCTGCATGAAGGAACAATCCCATGAAACAGGGCAGGTGATGGCCTGCAACGCTGAGCAGATCCCGGCGTGTGTAGGGTGGCCACTTCTCTTCCCAGAAGAAAGCCCACAAAGTACAGGCCATCCTCACTCCGTACCAAGAAACTGTTTTCAAGTGCACCATGGCTCTGGATGTGGGGCTCTGGCTTCTGGTTGAGGAAAGAGTCTTTCTGTACTGTTCTCAGGGAGCCACGAACACTTTCCTCCATCTTCATCCTGCCAAACCAGCTGCTGGCCCTGAAGCCCTCGATTCTGGCTGACAGTGAAAACTGGGATAAGGCTATTTGGAGAGAGGGCTAGATTGCTTGTTTTGAGATAAATGGACCAGATATGTAGCTAATGCTTTACTCTAGGGGTAGATATGCAGGCCTGTGCCCTACTCCCCAGATGCATATTTCTAGCCTCCGGAGAATTGTGGAACTCAGAACATCGTCTTATATGAGTAAATAAGACCCAGCTATTTAGTGGCAAAGGCATGATGGGACGGCTCCTCCAATCCTTTGGCCAAAGCCCAGCCTTGGTGTTTCATTGTCTACTAAGCGACCCTTTCCTGTCACTCCCCTCCTCAGCTCCTGTTGGAGGTACCCATGATCACTGCGGATAGTACCTATTGGAACTGAGTCTGTCACCCAAAGATTGGCCTGGCCCCAATCCAGGTGGCACTCTGAGCAGCAGGAAGTAGCATGCTGACACGCAAGAGTAGCCAAGCAGGGGACAACCAGGCTGATCCTCAGAAGCCGTTTGCCATGGATGACTTGATTTCTGCTCTGACGTCACAGTCTCACGTTCCCTTTGAGCTTGGGAAACCCCATTTGCATTTTTGTGTGTACGTATGCGTTTTGAGATAGCCCAGGCTGGTTCTGAACTGCTGATCCTCCTGTCTGCACCTCCCAAGTGCAGAGATTACAGGTGTGCCCCACCACAGCTGGTCTCTCTCTGTGTCTGCACACGTTCGGGACTGTGCATATGCACATACGTGTGAGGAAACATGCATACACGCGAGGGCCAGGGGTCAACATCAGGTAGATATCTTCATTGCTTCCCACCTGTTTTCTGGTGTAGTGTCTCTCCTTGAAACTGGAGCTCACCAATTGGCTAGACTGGCCAGCCAGGCAAGCCCCCAGATCCTCCTGTCTCTGCCTCCAGTGCCGGGATTACACATTTACCCCTGGCTTTTCACACGAGCGCTGTGGTGATGGGAACTCAGGCTCTCATGCTTCTGCAGCAAGCACTTTCCTCACGGAGCCGTTCCTAGTCCTCCGTGACTTTTTTTTTTTTCAATGACAGAATATTCCTATGTAGTCCAGGTTGGCTTCGAACACACTTTAGTCTCAATTATGAGTTCCACTGTTCCAGTTATGTGCCATCATGCCTGGCTTCATTTCAATTTCTTAATCAGGACTGGGCTGGAGGCAGCTTGGAAAAGCTTATTTATGTTTAACATTGCCAGAGGTAGGCTTCTCCTCCCGATCTTTTTAGGGAAGTAAAAACAGTGTGTAGAAAGGGGCGAGAGGATGACCGCGTACGGTGGCACACACCTGTAATCCCAGCACTTAGGAGGCAGAGGCAGAGGCAGATCTGCGGCCAGACCATTTTACATACTGCCTTCTAGGGTAGCTAGGATTATATAAAGAGACCTTGTCTTAAGGAAAGAAAGGAAGAGAGAAAGAAAGGAAGGAAGGAAGGAAGGAAGGAAGGAAGGAAGAAAGAAAGAAAGAAAGAAAGAAAGAAAGAAAGAGAGAGAGAAAGAGAAAGGGAGGTAGTGGAGGATGTATGCATGTACCAGAGTCAGTAAAGACAGATTGTGAAGAAGAGAGAGTATGAGAAACGGTGTAGGAAGCAAATGAGACAGAAAAGGTGGTAGGGAGGAGCAGAAGGCAAAGAAAGTGAAGGCCAGGACAGAAAAAAGAAAGATTCAAGGCAATAAGCAGACAGCTGCTGAAAAAGGGAAGCAGTGACGCCACTTTGTAGAAACCAGAACACCCTGTTCCTCTCCCGAACTTCAAAATAAGCACCTTTCCGGGATGGAGCATGCCGCCGCCGCCGTCTGAACTAGCTATAAATTCCACCTGGCCCGGGTCAGTAGGGTGCTGGAAAGGTTGGTGCCATGGTCTCACCTCAGGCTGGGGCACGCACTTTTCTGCCATGCTCTGGCCAACAACGCCTGCCCCTGTGGCTCTGGGCCCACAGCAGAAGGACAAGGTGTCTGTGTGCACAGCCCTGCAGGGTGCCCATGAGGCTGCTGGGGCACTGGCCCAGTGGCTGGAGAGGGTGTGACCACGCTCAGCTCTGTGATAGGCTGGACAAGGCTTCCTTGGCCACTTCCACCACTCAGAGGAGGAACTGGGCACGGGTTTCTAATCTTGGAAACACTGGGCATGCCTAACCCCATCCCTTTCCAGATCGAGGAGGTAACTGGTGCTGGCTGCCAAAAGGCACTGATAGGCAAAGAAAATAGAGCTTCGAGTTCTGAGGCACATAACCTGGGGCCGAGATAAGGTCTGGTTCTGCCCAGAGAGCTGCAGGACTGAGCAACTGTCCTTCCTCAATGAGGCTGAAGTGGATGGATGCGTGCAGGGTAGGAGTGGAAGACAGGGAATTAGCTTCCAAGAACTACTCCAATATCTTCCCCAGTGAAACTTTCTTCCTCTTCTTCTTCTCTTTTCTTTCTTTCTTATTATTTTATTTTTTTAAGGCAGGGTCTCATGGAGCTGGAGCAGGCCTCAAACTCTCTGTGCGGCTGAACCTGCCTGGGAACTCCTGATTCTTCCGCCTCTGCCTTCCCAGTGTTGGGAATGCCGGTGTGCACACCACCACCCGGAAGACAGCTCTCATACGGGGTGAGGGGTGAGCCCCACGGTAAAGCCTCCAGGCACCCTGCTTACCTACAACAAACGTTGGCATTGTTGAACATGTGATACGACGTGACTGCGGGAAGTTATAGATGTAAATAACCCGGCCGCCGAAGACAAAGCTTCAAAACAGAGCCGCGACATCCCAACAATCAAAGCAGCCTTTCTTCGCAAACGGTGCTTTGATCCTGAGAAGCGCTATGAAGTGTACGGTGGTGCTTTGGTTTTGAAATAGATCTTGCCCACCGTAGCGGAGTGTATGTCCCTTCCCCAGCCCCTTTCATCTTGACGCCCTGATAATTTAGAAACCTCAGAACTCCCTTTTATAGGAAGAGGTTCTCTGAGCATTTCCTCTCCTGCTTCAAGGACAAGCCCTCGGAGGAGGAGGGTGGTTAGCGGACGGACGGCGTTTCTGGAGGTCATGCCCGGCACAGCTTCTCCGGGACACTTTGAGCTCCGGCCACGCCACCTCCTCGTCTCTTCCTCTTCCTTCATCTCCTCTCCTCTCCAGTGCCAGAGGCGAGACCTGGAGTTTCTGCTGAATCACCATTCAGTACTTAGTTTAGCCAAGAAGTCTGAACACCTCGCTCAGCGTTTTCCAAGAGCCAAGTACTTCTTCAGCGCTGGCTAAACATGGCTCTGAGCTGGGTGGGGTAGTAGAGACAGCAGGAATGCCATGCCCTGCCATGCCATGCTGCACCGCCCACGGGGCCTCATTTTAACCCTACTCCTCACTTTCCAGCTATGTCTGAAGTTTCTTGTTGTCTCATTTCCCAGGGCAAGGTTGATGGCTGCTTCTGCTGGGTCTGAGCTGCTCAGCAGGGTTTGACTGGCTCTTTATCATATTCAGTCTTGGGGGAACAAGTGGGTGTGGGTCCTGGGAGGTCTGGTAGGTTCTCAGATTGGGAGGCTTGTGGACTTGTTCCCCGAGGTCTATAAACCTGGACTGTGCCGTAAGTCCCCCACACAGTTCAGCTATACCCCAACCGTGAGGGCGGCTAGCATTCAGACTTGTTTAACTAATCTTGTCCCTTTCGCTCAGTAGCAGTTGGGCCTCTCACCCTCCTGATCCCATAAATCCCCTGAGTTCATGGTCTCGGGCATGTGATATAAATCTGGCATATAATGTTAATCCTGAAAAGTTCACCAGACTACTAACAGATGATTTCATAAATTACAGCCCTGGGTTCCCCTGGGAAAAACTAAGTGATCCTTGAGGGTGGTAACAGGGGGGCGGAGGAGACCCTAAGCTTCTGTGTTGGCACAAGTGACTAAGGGGTATCTTCCTGGTGGAAGCTGAACTCCTGGAGGACTGGATTCAGGGACCCTTGGGCTTCTTCCTTATTCCCCCAAACAGTAGAAGCAGTCACAGAAACAGGCCCTACACTCCACAGTGTTCAGGGAGGGAGCTTTAGCAAAACTCCGGTCCAAGAGTGAAAAGAAAGCCGGAAGCGATGAGATATGCTAATGGAGGCTGGAAAAGGAGGTGACCCGGGTCAGACAGCCAAGCATAGTGAAACTAGAAAGAGTCCTTCTCAGGAGGGCGGTGGAGAGCCAAAGCCTGGCCCGAGGACAGGCAGGACACAACCCAGTGGCTCCAGTGTCTGGAACCAATGGGACTCCAGGGAACATGGCCACCGAGTTCTCTGTGATATACGCAATTGCTTACCGTGATGTATAAAATATAAAGCCCATGCCATTAGTTGTTCTTTTTACTGGAGATCAAGACTGAGTGTCTGCTAGGCATATGTGGTGAGTATGACTGAGACACCCTCATTTTCAGGGCACCGGGAAACAGAAACACCCCCGAGGCCTGATAGGAAAGGAAGGCCAAATGGCACTAAGATGTGGGCATTTATTCTGGCCCTGTAGTCATAAAGCCCAAAGGCACAGGGGCTGTCTCCTCTAAGTCCTGGTAATGGCTCTTGGGAGTGCGGGGTGGGAGAGACAGCAGCCAACCACCCACAGCGGGGAGGAGGCGTTAGAATAAGCTGTAGCGCCGTCATGGTTTATCTACAGATACCCCCTTGAGAGAAAAGCGTGCCTTCTTTGACTCAATCCTGGCAATCATTTGTGTATTTTTTAGACAGGGTCTCACTATGTAGTCCTGGCTAACCTGGATCTAGTGAAGTACACCTGGTGGGCCTTGAACTCACAGAGATCATCCCACTCCTGACTCCTGAGGGCTGGTTATTAAAGGCAAGAACCACCACGCTCGGCAATCCTGGCAATTTTATTTCCTAAACACCAAATACATTAACTTCTTTCTACACCTGTCCCTGAGTCACCTCACGGACATTTCTAACCTAGATTCCTGGAACGACAGTGCAATCAGTTTCCTTGTCCCTGGCCTTTTCCCCAAGGGCCATCCATCCTTTTCTGTGCAGCAGAGTCCTCTAAATGCAACTCCGAGAGCGTGTTACTCCTCTGAAATCCTTCAGTGCCTTCCTACCACCTTGGGGTAAAGCTGATCTCTTCATAATGGGGTCCTCTATTTTGTTGTATTTCTTTATTTTGTTTTGTTTGTTTTTTTTTAGACAGTCTCTCTATGTAGCCCTGGATATCCCAGGTCTTGCTATGCAGACCAGGTTGGCCCTGAACTTACAGAGATCCTCCTGCCTCTGCCTCCTGAGTGCTGGGATTAAAGTCGTGCACCACCCAGCTTGGTCTTCAGTGCTATTTCTTCCTGTTTATTCTGTAATGTGGTTATATTAAACAACCTATAGTTGTTAGAATCCTGTACATGCGCAGCTTGGAGTTTTGTGTCTCACGTCTTACATCATCAGTGGGCTCTGGTGACTACTACCCCGCCTCGTGGTCACCCAATCCCCACTTTAAAAAGCTGGACACGGATCCCCTACTCTCTCTGTGTGTGTTCTTTCTCTGCTCTCTGCTCTGCTCTCCCCACCCCACCCCCCACCTCCTGAATCCCTCCCCCACCAGGCCTGGCTCCCTTCTTTCCCTTTCCCTCCCAATAAGGCTCTAAAAGTACCACTGGGTTCTGTCGTGAATGTGACCTTTCCACTAGGTAACCAGCACCGATTTACTATCAATAGTAAATTGATAGTAAATGAACCACATTTAAGAACATTTTCCTGTACCAGCCCATTGGGTTTTCCATTCTATGTGGACATTGCCTGGTTGTCTCCAAATGGTCAGTTTTAGAGTCTCACTCTGTAGCACAGGTTAGTCTAGAGCTCACTATGTAATCTAGGATGGCCTCAAACTTGTGGCAACTCTCCTGTCTCAGCCTATGAATGCTGGGATTGCATGGGTATATCACAATGCCTGGCAAAATGAAATTTTCTTGTTGTTGTTTTTTCTATATCACGCCTATTGAGAACAGTGTCTGGTGTGTTATGGGTATTTAGTGACTGTTGGATAGTGTTGTGATTCTCCTCCAGTACTTCCCAAGAGGGAAGTCTTTTCTGAGTTAACTAATGTTTTCTTTCTCTCTCACTTTGTCCCGCTGCTGGCGATCAAACCAAGACCTTTGTGCCCGCTAGGCAAGTGTCCTGCCACGGTGCCACATCCCCACCCCTTGTTACACTGTTTTACAGCAGTCCTTTTAGCAGAATCCTGGGCTAGCCCCCCTAGGAGGACTTCTAAGCAGAAACCTACTCAGCACCCAGGACTCTGGGAGGACCTGGAAGGCAGAGGCAGAGAGAATACATTCCAACTGCTGCTCCCCCAGCACGGGCATAGCTACCTTGCACACTTCGTTCTGACTTACAAGGCACCCCAGATTCTTACTCCTCAGTGGTCAAAAAGGTCAACATGCCAGTTGCTTCCACCCCTAAAATTTCCTGCTTCTCACAACATAGCATTTTTGTGAGACCAGTTTCATTTTAGGCCACCCCCACCTTCTCAGTCTGGACAGATGCTTAGCTTGTTTCTATGTTTCAGGTTTCACCGTCTTTCATCAAGTGTGGACTTTATCACATGTTATTCCTCAACAAATCATGTGTTACTGCTCATATGCCTTTAGGAGGTCCCCTTCTTTGTGTATATATACTCTGTTCTTCCTTGCCTATTATAAGACATCCTTCAAGCTCTGCTTTTTTGCCTGTTGGCCAAAGAAGTCTTCTGGGACAAGGGAAAGGCAAGAAAGAAGCGCCACCCAGGCATGTGAGCAATGTTTAATGTTTGAGGATGAGAAGTTTGAGTCTAGAGAACATGAAGGCTCAAGAGAAGATGAATGGAGATCAGGGGATTTAGAGGCTGCTGAAGCGTCTGTTGTCAAGGGATTAATTTGCAGGAGGCTTGCAAAACAGGGCAGCGTCCTGCTCCAGGCAGCCAGAGCCTCTGCGGAGGGATTGAGCGTGACCCAGGGCTAGAAGAAATGCCTCAAGTTCTTTCCCTTCCAAACAGCTCCAGGAATGGGGAGAAATCTGCAGCCTTGGAACAGCAATCTCTTAGGAATCTCTGTGGAGAGATGGAGCCCAAGATAAGAAGCATTTCCCCTCTGCTATGCAGGCAGGGCTGGGCACTCCTTTCTCTGTAGGGCGAGGAAGAAGGAATTTCTTTAGGGCACGATCTACAAGAAGTCTATGTGAGTGACAACACTGTCATTAAAATGCTGGGCCGTGACTTTAGTCCCAAAAGGAAAGGAATGGAGCCAGGAACTATCTTAAATGCATGCCGGTCTCCAAAAGAAGAAAGGGAGGCAGAAACCAAAACGTTGGGAAACATGATTCTTAGAGGAGGGCTAGGGTGTGGCTTGGTGGTAGAAAACTTGCCTAGCACGTGTTTAAGAGCTTTGGGTTCATCCCCAGCATACCCCCAGCCCCTGGCCAAGACTCAGATGACAGACCATGAGAGGGCACCCCGTACAGCCAGCACCCACTGCGTCACAGCAGCTACCCTGTTTAGAATAGTTGTTAACTGGAAGTTACGGGAGGCCATGTTTGCGCTAAGCCCCTGCGCTGGGCTGAACCTCAAGACGAAGCCATCCGTGCTACCAAAGCCATCAGTAAACTTTACCCGACCTCCTGGGGCTCAGGATTAGAGAGATAACAGCCACAATTTCCAAAGATGTCACATTCAATCAGTGTGACAGATTCCCTCTGCTCTAACCTGTATACAGAGAAATAATCTGAAATGACTTGACCTTAGCTCATCAATGGCTCTCTGGTGACCACGTCTCCCTTGCCTTCATTTACAAGGACAGTAGCTTGGAAATTACTGACCTGCTTTTATGGCTTTTGTCCCTTCAAGCCCTTCTCTGTCTGTAAACCAACCTTACCTGCTACGACATTAGAAATCTTACTCTTTTTTTTTTCCAGAGTAAAACAAAAATATATGCTGATATGAGTGTGTTGCATGTTTTTATGTGCATGGGCATGAGGGTTCCAGGAGGCCAGAAGAGGGTGTTTGATCCCCTGGAGCTAGTTATAGATGGCTGCGAACCACGAAAGTGACGTGGTTCCTGGGAAGTGAACTCTGGTTCTCTCCAAGAGCAGCAAGTGCTCTTAACTGCTGAGCCATTTCTCCAGACCCCCAAACACTTACTCTGTTTTGTGGAAAGAGTTGTTTCCTGATTATAGAAGAACAATCAAACTTAACTGGGATTTTTAAGTTAGGCTTGGTGGTGTGCACCAGTAGGTATTTGGGAGGCTTGAGGCAGGAGAATTGCTTGAGTCCTAGACCAGCCTAGAGATGTCTCAAAAAACAAAACAAAACAAAACAAACCCCAAAAAAGTCTTTAAACGAAATCATTTTAATTTTGCCCTTTAACTCTAGGAAGTCATGTGATAGCCAGAAGATGGGACCACATGACAAAAGGGACGAGCTGAGGAGGCTACATCTTGTACCTCACTTACACCTCACTAGATGGATTAGAACCTAAGAGTGTCTGCCCCCACTACCATAAGCACCATGCAGGGGCAGGGTGAGGGCAAGGTGAGGTGCGTCACTAGGACTCTTTTATGTTTTATTTCATTGTTCTGCTGGAGACCACAGCCATTGACTTTGCAGATCATCAAGAGAAACAAGTCACAAGAGCCGCGCGTCAAACCCGAGTTTTAACACTTCCCAGTCTCTCCCACCCCTCCCCCACTAATATCCTTGCTCTGGAGACCAGAGAGAAAGGCTTTTCATCAAATTAAGATGTAAAATGCTTTCTTTTGTTACTGCCTGGTGACCAGGGACGTTCTGCTGACTCAGCAGCGAGTAATCAGCTTTGACCTAAATAATAGAATAACTCACAGCGCCCCGGTGGTTGCACAAGCAGGTCCAATTCTTCAGTTCCTTCTTCTTGTCCTCTCTCCCCACCCCCTCCAGGCTCTGGGCAGGCAGGCCAGTTACATCAGGTTCTTTCTGCCTCTCCACCCCCATCTGGCTTCTCCCAACTTCATTTCTCTTGAGATAGCTTCCAAAAATGATGCCACCACAGCACTAGGCCCGGCCTCTTCTCCTCCTTCTCCTAGCAAACCCTAGCCCCGGGCTTTGCCACACCCACTCTCCCCGCATTATAGACCAGTGATTGCTCCACCAAGGGTGGCCTTCCTTCAAACCTCTTAAGACTCAATGGTCCAGTCAATCATCAGCCAAATGGGACAGTGAAAAGCAGAGTTTCCTGTGTAAATGTTCCCCTACCCCCCATAGCCATGCTTTCTGTACTGGCTGGTTTTGTGTGTCAACTTGACACAAGCTAGAGTCATCAGAGGAAGGAGCCTCTTAAGGAAATGCCTTGATGAGATCCAGCTGTAAGGCATTTTCTCAGTTAGTGATCAATGGGGAAGGGCCCAGCCCATGGTGGGTGGTGCTATCTCCAGGCTGTTGGTCCTGGGTTTTATAAGAAAGCAAGGTGAGCAGTCCAGGGGAAGCAAGTCAGTAAGCAGCTCCCCTCCATGGCCTCTGCATCGGCTCCTGCCTCTGGGATCCTGCCCTGTCCTGACTTTCTTCAGTGATGAACAGCAATGACAAAATGTAAGCAAATAAACCCTTTCCTCCCCAACTTGCTTTTTGGTCATGGGGTTTTGTCTCAGCAATAGAAACCCTGACTAAGACACTTTCTGCTGCTTCTCTTGAAAGTATGTTGAGGTTCGGTGTCTTCCTGCCTCCATCTCCAAAGTACACTGAGACTATTTCCATAGCTGCTTTACCCGGTCCCTGCTAAGAGGTTGGGCTACGCTGGATGATGGTGGCTGTGGTGGGAAGAAGGAATACTGGAATAAAAGATACCGTAACAGGGTGTTTGTGGCACCCTCACCCAAGGTAAACTCAGCCTTCAGGAACCTGAGGCAGGAGAATGACATGTTCAAAACTAGGCTATGTAGTCAATTCAAGGGTGGCTTGGGTTACATGGTAGAGCCCTGTCACAGAGCAGGGAGTGGAGTTGATCAGATGTGACAGGGGGACAGCGACAAGTTCAAGGTTTTGAGGCCAGCCTGGTCAATACAGTGAGTTTCAGTGTAGCCTGATTTATATATTGAGTTTCAGGTCAGCCAGGGCTACATGCTACATAGCAAAATCTTGTCTCTAAAGCTCCCTTGCCCCAAAGATGCCAGCATTGTGAAGCACAGCATCAACACATCGTTTTCAACACAGGCTGCCGTGAGAGACTATTTGAAGAAGGCTAGAGAGGTGGGTTTTTAAAAAAGTACTAGTAGGAGAGGTGACTTGTGATCTCAGCATCAGAGAGGCTGAGGCAGGAAGACTACCACAAGTTTGAGGCCAGCCTGGTCTACACAGCAAGTTCAAAGCTAACTTGGGCTCCAAAGCAAGGTGGCCTCCCCGCATCTCCCAAAACAAAACATTCAACAAACTAGAAAACAGAATCTCACTCAAAGCATCTGGGGCCCTTCCTCCGCCTCCGCTAGTCCCCTGATGGAAGCAGGAGGAATAAATTTGGGTTTAAGATTTTTTTCTGCTGGAATAATACCTAGACTCATGTCTCGAGGATAGTGAAAATTTACTATTCCCAGAGGACAGGACTGGATCTGTTCATTTGGAGGCGATTTCCCTGCAGCTCCAGTCAGGAGGCAGCGGAGGGCCACACAGACTTTATTAGATCTTTGACAGCAAGAGAGGGAGACAGCAAGTGTCTCCAGTTCTCCTTGACTTGTCTGGGCAGTGTCCAGGGAGGGTAGGCATGGGGTGTACTGTATGCAGCCTGCCTCTCTGGAGCTGGCTAGAGAGAGAAGAGCTCATCTTACCATCTGGAAGGGCTGGGGCCATTCTGGACTGGGCAGGGTGTGAGTCTGCACAGACCTCACAACTCCAGAGTCATTGTGCAGAGTGTCAACCCTGGGGCAGGTCTGTGGTAAAGGAAGTGCATACTTTGGTCTGGCTCCTCTCCTAGGGGAGGGACCACACAGTCGTGGAGTTCTGGATTTCTAGTAGAGGGTCAGAGGAGCCCTGTTGTCTGAGACTTTCGTCACATCAGCAGAAAGGAGGAAGCTGACTGTGTGCACAAGCCACCGAAACAGTAGCAGCTGGCACTCATGTGCTTCCTTCTTCCTCCTCGTGTTAGCTTGTCTGATGGCAGAAACAGTAAGTTTTCCTGCATTCCCACACTGCCCCCAGTTCCAGCTACAGAGCCAGTCAGTGACCCTAAAACCCGTATACTCCAACTCCCCTTCAGGCTGACTCGGGGTGCAGAAAGATCCATGCTCCTAACAGACACCCTCCTGACACACACACTGGGTTGGTTACATTCGTGATCCGATCTTATAAGGAGGCGGATAGCAATATGGCCAAGCAATCAGGATGTGTGGAGTAGAGTTGAGGGTGCTAGAAGTGTGAATCTGGGGCACATACTCCTTTACCCCTGGGTCTGTAAGCAGACCAGACCAAACATGGGACTGTTGCCCCCGAACAAGGGATTTGGCCTCACACTTCACCTTGCCTAGGTGTAGAGTCTACGTCAGGGCTGATCGACACGGCCATACAAAGCCCTCTTGCTAAGGTCTCAGATGCCTGTCCTGGGAGGTCGTCTAGAGTAGTGGGTCACCCCTCCCTCATCACACCAGCAAGACAGAAGGACAATGGCTGGACTTGGAAATGAATAGCAAGGCCAGTCCCTACATGGTCAGAAGCTGTGTAGGGAAGACAGGCCCCGAGTCAACTCTGAGGGCAACCTCTGAGAAAGACAAGCAGCTGCTTGAGGAGTTAGTGTTTGAGTAAAGACGTGGAGTTATCCCAGCCCACTGAGATCATTGCTATCAGAGCCTAGAGCTGGGAATGCCTAGAGGTCAGCTCCGCAGAATTTCTCTCAAGGATCTGCTGAGTCCACCTCGCAGGCAGCTTTCCCTCCCGAGTTTACACTACAGCCAATTAGATCCTTACCACGTCTACAAGGCTTTTTCTTCACTTAAACAATGAAACAAAATAACTCATCCAAGGCAGGCATGGAGGCGCACACCTTTAATCCTGGCACTCAGGAGGCAGAGGCAGGCTCTGTCAGTTCGAGGCCAGCCTGGCCTACGTATCGAGCTCTCGGACAGCCAGGGCTACACAGAGAAACCCTGTCTCAAAAAAACCAAAACCTATACAGGGCATGGACAAGGGATAAACTCTCCTCTAACACACTTCAAAATGTGTGAGAGTTGGCAGTTTCTCATCCCCATAACTGCCTGTCATGAGCTTATCAGGGCTTATCAGGTGCTAACAGCAGGGGTGGGAGGTGCTAACAGCAGAGGTGGGAGGTGCTAACAGCAGAGGTGGGAGGTGCTAACAGCAGGGGTGGGAGGTGCTAACAGCAGGGGTGGGAGGTGCTAACAACAGGGGTGGGAGGTGCTAACAGCAGAGGTGGGAGGTGCTAACAGCAGAGGTGGGAGGTGCTAACAGCAGAGGTAGGAGGTGCTAACAGCAGGGGTGGGAGGTGCTAACAGCAGGGGTGGGAGGTGCTAACAGCAGAGGTAGGAGGTGCTAAAGCAGAGGTGGGAGGTGCTAACAACAGGGGTGGGAGGTGCTAACAGCAGAGGTGGGAGGTGCTAACAGCAGAGGTGGGAGGTGCTAACAGCAGAGGTAGGAGGTGCTAACAGCAGGGGTGGGAGGTGCTAACAGCAGGGGTGGGAGGTGCTAACAGCAGAGGTAGGAGGTGCTAACAGCAGGGGTGGGAGGTGCTAACAGCAGAGGTGGGAGGTGCTAACAGCAGAGGTAGGAGGTGCTAACAGCAGGGGTGGGAGGTGCTAACAGCAGAGGTGGGAGGTGCTAACAGCAGAGGTAGGAGGTGCTAACAGCAGAGGTGGGAGGTGCTAACATCAGGGGTGGGAGGTGCTAACAGGAGGGGTGGGAGGTGCTAACAGCAGAGGTGGGAGGTGCTAACGTGAAGCATCCTGGCACCGAAAGCTACTGTGTCTCCGAGGAGTCATTTCTACTTCTTGTCTGTGATAGGCTTTCTCTCTGTAGCCTAGGCTGGCCTTCAGCTCAATATCCTCCTACCTTGGCCTTCCAAGTTCTGGGATTACAAGTGTATGCCACATACTTAGCTTTCTATGCAACACTAGGTAACTCTATGGAGAATCCACTCATCCAAAACACATTTATATGGAATGGGAAGTAGGGAGAGAGAGAGAGAGAGAGAGAGAGAGAGAGAGAGAGAGAGAGAGAGAGAGAAGAAAGGAGAGAGGAACCGAGACATGAAGGTCATCAGGAAGACTGAGGGAGGTTGAAATGAGGTCCAGATGCCACTTACGCAAGCAGATGGCAGCCAGGAGTCGCAGGCCGGACTCTGGGGGGAAGCAGGTAGGGAAGAGCGGCTGTAGCACATAGTTGGAGAAGGTGAGGGCGATAACAGCTTGGTTGGTGGGGTAGATCACCAGCACAGCAATCCACAGCCTCAGGAACCTGAAGGAAGAACAGGAAAACCATCAGCTGGCATGGCACGGAGCCAGAGTCATCAGCAGAAACCCAGGCAAGGGGCAGGGATGGGGGGAAGTCTTGAGCAAATGAGCCAATACCAGTGGGTTAAAGGCGCCATTTCCCCTTTTGTTTCCAGACACACTGAAGAGGCCAGCTCCCACCCTACCCCAAATAAGACCCTAAGCCCTCTGTAATGCCAATGGCATGGTATAACAGCAAAGACCTACACACATTTCAGCTAGTGTTGACACACATCCTGGTATTTGGGCTTTCTCCTTTCCCTTTTAATCCTCTCTGTAACTTTAGCCCTCCTATATCCACTGGCTGAAAAATTAAATATGCAACCCCCGAATCCTGAGAGCAAGAACACCCTGAAGGTGTGGCTACCTAAGCAATCGCCAGGGAGGCATCAAACAGGAATTTGCAGGGTAAGCGCCTTGCACACACTTTGGCCCTTTAGTGATGGATGATTTCCTCAGTCAGGGTTAGAGAAGCTAAGAAAAGTCAAGGTCAGGGCTTGACTCTGGAGGGAGGCCATCATCCTTAGCAATGTGAGGAGGGGGGAAGCTTCATCTCAGGATGCTCTGACTGGGTACAAATGTTCTGGCTAAGGAGATCACCCTCATGTGTCACAGTCCAGGTCTTTCTTCGTGTGATTGCTTTCCCTAGAATTCTGTGGTCAGTGTTGCCATCTACTTTGTTTATAGAATCTTGTCCATCTAGTTCAATGATAAGAACTGTAACACGGCTCATCTGCTGGTTCCATGATGGGCAACACACCTGAGACTAGAAACTCCTGACTTTGGCCTCTTTTGATCTGACCCTCCTGTCGCAGATTTCTCCTTTTCCTCTACCAGTGGCACCAACCAGCAGCCCGTGGGCCACATGTATCCCAGGACAGCTATGTGTGTGTGACATAAATACATTTTTAGATGACAACGTCATATTGGTATGTCAAAAGGTGGGACGTCCATGTTGGGCCATTCAGGCCTCCAGATTTGCTCACCCAGCCAGTCCTCCGAAGATGTCCTTGACGTAGGAGTAATCACCTCCAGATTTAGGGATGGTGACACCCAGTTCAGCGTAGCAGAGGGCTCCTACGGCTGTGATGACACCTGTCACGATCCAGACGATGAGAGCAAGACCCACAGAGCCAGCGTTCTCCAGCACACCCTTTGGTGAGACAAAGATCCCAGAGCCGATGATGTTCCCTGCACAGGGCACAAAGACTCAGTGAGGTCAGGACGGTCAGCATTGCAGGGCCATCTCATCTCTGGTCTGATTCTGAAGCGTCATTGAGATGGGGGAGGGGGCATGTCGTCCAGCAATGATCTGACTAGGCTCTCAACTCTGATCTAGTTCTAAAACGTCTCCAAGATCTTCCACGATCTCTGGGCAGGTATGTCCAGGAACAATTCTTCCTAGAGTAGGGTAAAGGGCAGAGAACTGACATGTGTTCACCAGGAATTTACAAGCCTCATTTATTCCCTCGAAAAATCCTACGGAGTCAGATAACATTGCTCGTATTTTGAGCGGAGGAAAACAAGTCTCAGAGAAGCGAGTGAATTACGTGAGGCCACACAGTCGCGACTGCGGTAGAAAATACTGAGTCTCGGAAGGTTCTGACTGGGTACACAGGTTCTAGCCAGGGTGACAGGCTCTTAGACATGGCTAAAGAGACAGGACTGGAAACATGCTCTGCTCAGAGACCATCTGCCAACTGGAAAGCTTCAAAAATGAGCCAAAGGGCAAATTCCTTCGGACAGGTTGTGGCTACACGCTATGACAACTTTGTGACTATCGGCTGGGTATAGTGACCCATACTTGGAACCCCAACACTTGGGAAGCTGAGGCAGGAGGATGAGGAGCTCCAGGCTAACCTGAGCTATGTAGTGAGACCTTGGTTCAAAGCAAAACAAAACGTTTATGAGTGGAGATAACAGCCCTGGAAGCTGCTTTCTGCACGGACTCCCCAGCCCCACCCTTGTTGGAGAACATGAAACAAACCTATAAAACAGTCGCAGTTGCCTAGACCCGGCCTTGCAGTACGTGCGAAGTCGCAGTACTGTGTCCCACAGGCCTCCCTCTCCATGGTGTCATATGACCCTCAGAACCACCTTGTAGAATCCAGGGAGAGGAATTTCTCTCTGCTTTACTGACCAAGACATGAAGAGACTGTGGGGTTAAGTGGCTTTCTCTAAATTCCTCAGCTACTGATGGGTAAAATTGGATCTTGAAAGCTGTCTCCTGTTGCTTAATCTGGTGCTCTTTTCACTAATCCACTTCTGCATGCTCCAGGTTGGAGTCCTCTCAGAGAGAGGCCAGCAGCATAGAAAAGGGGCTCCTGGGTCATGCGCATTGGCCGGGGCAGGAGGTGAGCAGGGACAGCCCCGACACAGGTCTTTCTAAACTGACTTCATTCATACCTACATTGAAGGTGGAAATGAGGTCCCTTTGAAAGCTCCCTTCTCGCCCTTCCCAGCTCCCTACTCAATGCCTGAGGGAAGAAGAGAAGACCAGCTAGATCTATGTGAGAAAGGCAGCCCTGGAGAGCTCACCTCAAAACCATCAGGGAGATAAAAAGTGTAAAGTCTGGGCTAGAGAGTCGGCTCAGTGGTTAAGAGAGCTTATTGCTCCTGCAGAAGACCTGGGTTCAGTTCCTTGCACTTACATGGGGTTTGCAGATATCCTATAACTCCAGTTCCAGGATATCTGAAGCCCTCTTCTGATCTTTGAAGGCGTTAAGTATGAATGTGGTGCGCACTCCTACACATAAAATAATAAAATAAACCTTTAAAAAATACACTTTTTTCTTCCTTTCTTGTTTTGTTTTTCAAGATGGGTTCTCTGTGTAGCCCAGGTTGTCCTTGGAACTTGCTCTGTAGACCAAGCTAGCCTTGAACTCCCAGAAATCTACCTGTCTTTGCCTCCTGAGTGCTGGGATTAAGGCATGCGCCACCACCACCCAGTGAATAATTTTTTTCAAAGTGTAAAGTTCTAGGTTTCACTTTCCAAACACAGCCAGAACTCAACCTCAATTCAATGCTGGCCTCTCTCTGAGAGGACTCCAACCTGGAGCATGCAGAAGTGGATTAGTGAAAAGAGCACCAGGAGACAGCTTTCAAGTTCTGAGATATTCACTTCCATGACAAAATTCAACTGTATTTTCTTTTGAGATGAGGTTGTGCAATGCAATTAGTTAGCTAACCTGGAACTCTGGTATGTAGACTAGTGAACAAGGCTGTCCTTGAATTTGCACCAATCCAACTGTCTCTGCTTCACAGGTATGCAACACTATGCCTGGTCCCCAAAATACAATTTGCAATCAGGGCCAGGAATACAGTTATGAATTAAAGGGAAGAAAAGAATATTCACATTCTAACCCTCTATTCCTCTCAGATGTCAAATCTGGTGTTACTTTTCAAACTAAAAAAATGTAGTGTGAAGTGCTCAGTACATATATATATTTAACATGTATAGTTGTTTTGCCTATATGTAAGTCTGTGACCACATGCATGCCTGGTGCCTACAGAGGTCAGAAAAGGGTGTCATATCCCCTGAAACTAGAGTTACAGATAGTTGTGAGCCACCATGTGGGTGCTGGGAATTGAATCCAGGTCCTCTGGAAGAGCAGCCAGTGCTATTAACAGCTGAGCCATCTCTCCAGCCCCTGAGGCAGGATTTTGAGTTTGAGGTCAGCCTGGACAAAATAGTAAAATTAAAAAAAAAATCCCACCAAAATAAAACAAAACAAAAACAAACACACCAAAACCCCCAAACCAAAAAAAAAAAAAAAAAAAAAGCCCAAATAAAACTAAAATGAATGTTTATTTATTTATTTATTTATTTATTTATTTATTTTTATTTTTATTTTTATTTTTTTTGAGACAGGGTTTCTCTGTGCAGCTTTGCACCTTTCCTAGAACTCACTTGGTAGTCCAGGCTGGCCTCGAACTCACAGAGATCCGCCTGGCTCTGCCTCTGGAGTGCTGGGATTAAAGGCGTGCTCCACCACCGCCCGGCGGTAGCACATACACATCTTTAATCCCAGCATTCAAGAGGCAGATGCAGGCATATCTCTGTGAGTTCAAGGCCAGCCTGGTCTATGTAGCAAATTCTAGGCCAGCCGGGGCTGTAAGTGAGACCCTGTTTCAAAATTAAAAAAAAAAAAAGAAAATCAAAGCCATAGATAGAAACACGTTCCTTTTCCAACACGTTTCCCTTCAGAGATAAATACAGAAATAAAACCAAGGGGTAAAACAGCCCCTCAACATCAAGCTCAAATGTAAACATCAGGCCAAGAAGAGGCAGACAAAGGGGTCTGCGCTTACAGACATCTCCCCCCCCCCTTCTTTACATGGTATGTGAAGTCCTCTGACAGGACAAGAAGACATCTTTGTCACCCATGTTCTCTATGAACTGCTGTCTTAGTGGAGACTTAGAGACCTTCACCTAGTAGTCCAGGCCCCAGGGCATGGTCATCCTGCCAAGTGATCCTTTAAGCTGGGCAGTGTGGCTGGTTCACAGTAACAATCCCAGCACTCCGTAAGCCAAGACAGGAGAATTGCCTTGAGTCTGAGACCAGTTCTTGAACTCCAGTGTTCAACTCTGTCTCAAAACAAAACAATAAAACAAAAATACTCTTGGCCAGCCAAAGCTAAATGTCATGCTATTCCCTGGAAGACAGGAAGCCCTGGGGAAGGAGAGAACTAGAGTCAGAGTTGCTGAAAGAGGACCGTAAATTCCTTGCCTATCCCATTATCAAAAGAATGGTCTAAAGGACATTTCACAGCCGCCTAAGAAGAAAGAAACAGAACTTAGCCTATGAGACCAGCTCCAGGGTGAGAAAAACCATGCTGGGAGAAAAACAAGGCTTGACTTCGGTCTTACGGTAGTGAAAATGGAAGGGGAAATGGCCAGGTATTTCCTGGAACTGGGGATGGCAGTTTCGGTGGGAAGGTGGGTGGATGGGTGTCCTGTTAAAAGCTCTGCCTGCTCAGGAATGAAGAGTCAATGTTCCACTAAGGTTTCGGGGCAAACAAACAGCCATGAGGATCAACCAGGATCATGAGTACTTCTGCAGCCTCTGGGAGGGACACTGTCAGAGTACATGTGAAGAATACAGCGCTAGTTGATCTTTGAGGGGTCTGTGGACTAATTATTTCTTGGAGGACACAAGGGAGTTGTTTATTATTATCCCCATTTTACAGTTGAAGAAACAGAGACCCAGAAAGGTGTTGTGGGATATTTGTACACTGTGTGAAGATATATTGCTGTGATTGGTGTAATAATAAGCTGAATGGCCAATAGCTAGGCAGGAGGTCTAGGTGGGATTTCTGGGGAGAGAAAGGGAGAAGCAGAGGAATCTAGGCATGCAGAAGACACAGAGAGGAAACAGGAGGTACAAGATAAAAGAGAGGTAACGCCACACGATAGGTAACGATAAATGGGTTAGTTTAAGTTGTAAGAGCTAGTTAGGAGCAAGTCTAAGGTACTGGCCAAGCTTTCATAATTAATAAGAAGTCTCTGTGTCATTATTTGGGAGCTGACTGGTTGGACAGAAAAAGACTTGTTTCCAATGGTGCCTAATGTGGGACATGTACACAGAGCCCATTGCTCATGGCATACAGAGGTGTGGCTCTTTTAAGAGGCCCAGCTAAGCAACAGAGCACTTGCAGGAGACTAGACAGAAATGTCTGCCACAGCGCAGACACAGCAGCTTCCCAGAGCTGGGGTGGTTAGGCGGACCCAAAGCTCGTGGCAGAGGGCCTAGCAGGTTAAGCTTTGGCTCACGTGGTCAGAGAAGGTTACAGACACACATAAAGTCAGGTCCAGACCAGGAAAACTTCTGAGCAGATATAATATGCTTATTATTAAAAATGTGCTTAGATGCTAAAGAAAGAAATGAAAGTAGATATAGACAGTCATAAAAAATAAATAGTTTAAAAATAATAAAGTCTTTAAAGAAAGAATAAAGTAATATAAAAAGAATAAGCCATGTAAAGATGGGAAATGCACAGGGTGTCTGGATCCTTGTATGGTATTTTGTTGATTTTGAATTTTTTAAATGATAATATACAAAAAAATAGCTGTTGAGAGACATTGGATTATGGAAACTACTAAATTAAACCAACCTATATATTTTAAGAATGTCTTAACTTCAAAATGGAAGTCAGAAAATATGTTATATTGGGGGAGAGATTATGCCTTTGTTTCCACAGGAAACAAAATGTTATGGTTCTCTTCAAAATTAATAAAGGTCAGATTTGACTGGGAAAGACCTGAAAATCTTGGCTATAGACATAAAGGGAAAAAAACAAAAACCAAAAACCAACCAAACAAAAAAACTACAAGACAGGTGACATATATGCTGATCCCTCTGTATGGGAACAGCTCTGAGACTGGAAGAGACATGATAAATCTTGTTGGCTGCAGACTTATTATTACATATCATACTTTCATATGGCATGGATAAAGGTTTAGTGATACAGTCCAAGTGGACTTATAAAGTTGACAGATGCCTTTTACCTGCTCAAACACAAAACAAAAAATCATCTTTAGCTGACTTATATACACCACACATTCCATACTTGTGTTTATATATATATATATTATATATATATATATATAAAACCTTTAAAAGTTTGTGTTTTCAGAAAAAAAAGGACCAGATACCAATAAAGACAAGTAGCCCAGGTGATACAGCCTCTAAATGCCTCTGGTTTAGTTTCCTCAAAATTCTGTATCCAGAGCCGGGCGGTGGTGGCACACACCTTTAATCCCAGCACTCGGGAGGCAGAGGCAGGCGGATCTCTGTGAGTTCGAGGCCAGCCTGGACTACCAAGTGAGTCCCAGGAAAGGCGCAAAGCTACACAGAGAAACCCTGTCTCGAAAAACCAAAAAAAAAAAAAAAATTCTGTATCCAGAACAACTTCAAAGCTGCTAGCTGAGATGGTCCAGCTACTGAGACTACTCCAGCTAAGACTTCAAATAAGTTCTACACTTTCCCATCATACAGAGACTAAGCAAAAAATAATACAGTTAGCTCTCCCAGGATGTGACTATTATCTCAATTTTCTCAGGATC
The DNA here is from genome assembly GCF_949786415.1 of Peromyscus eremicus. Lineage (NCBI taxonomy): Eukaryota > Metazoa > Chordata > Mammalia > Rodentia > Cricetidae > Peromyscus > Peromyscus eremicus. Next base: position 67,480,987 of record NC_081425.1, on the reverse strand, counting down.
CCCTAAAGATGCCATCACCCCCAGATAACAGGAAGCAGTCTAGAGAACACAATGCTCACATTCCCAAGAGGTGGGGTTGATGATTTTTGGTCATTCAATGGATTATGGATGCTTGTTATCATTTAGGGGGTTGGTTACAAGTTGTTATTGGTAATGGTCAAGAAAAAAGTTAAACAAAGGAGATTAGATTCAGGGATCTCTTTCTGAAGGAAAAAAAGGGAGGACATAGTATAGAAATAATGGGATAAAAGGGTGGATTCTTGAGGCTACTTTTGAACAACCACTCGTCTCAAATATTTTACATTGGTATGAATTTTTGTATATTGATACAAATTTAAGATTATTTTTTACTGTATATATATTTCTACTCTTCTTTAAGATATTGTACCTATACGGCTCATTTAAAAATACAATGTAAAGTTTTAGTCCTTGAAAGCTATTTAGGATAATAAAGATTAGTGGTCATCTATAACAATCAAACTTATAGTCATGTTAGGTATGTTTTCAAGGTCAAATAGAGATATATTTTAAATAGACAGATGGTCTTCAAACTCTTCAGAGACCTACAGAATATTGCCATTAAGATGTTTTGATAACAAGGCTTTTCTTGGCAGTAAGTCATGTCTGCTCCTCATAGCACCAATCCACTTCAAAAAAGAATGATGGGCATTGAAGAATCTCCATATGGAGTTTGTTTTTATTGTGGCAGAGTTAGCCATTTGGGCAAGAAACTACCCTTGCCTCAACTGCTGACAGTATGCTGTCCAAATTGGACAAGCAGGATACAAAAGAAGGTGAGTGCCAAACTTTGCCAAGACAAGGTAGGACAGTCCTTAAAAATTTTCCTTCTGGGCTGGAGAGATGGCTCAGAGGTTAAGAGCACTGACTGCTCTTCCAGAGGTCCTGAGTTCAATTCCCAGCAACCACATGGTGGCTCACAACCATCTGTAATGAGATCTGGTGCCCTCTTCTGGCCTGGAGTCATACGTGCTGTATACATAATAAATAAATAAATCTTTAAAAAAAATTCCTTCTTCACAGAAAAGTCTGTCAGATATTCTAGGCCTGTAGGCTGATGATGGATGCCCCAATGTTGCAGAGGAACCTTGGGTGGCTATAGTTTTGGAAGTTGCTCGCTCTGTACTTCCGGTTTACTCAGGTAATATTACACCCTTCTTGGGTCTTTGATGGGGTTGAAGACCAGGTAGTTATAGTTATAGTTTTCCTTGTTACCAAATTCAGAAGAGAAATTTACATAAGAGATGTAAAGTTTATGAGGTTGAGAAACATAAAAGCACAAGTTGTTTATCTAAAAAGATGTTTTAAGGTCTAAAAAGATAGTTTTTAGGATGATAATACAAATTATGATAGAAAGTGGTTTAGGTATAAGACTCTGGACTCACTAATATAGGATAGATAATACAGTACTTTCTCTGAATTTGCCAAATACAAATGGACTGGACACTGTGCCAAGACGCCTGAGGTCAGGGCCTTAATCCTGCTCCTACCCACGCTGGTTAACACAGCAATCATCACCAGATCTTCAGTGAAAGCTGGAGTTTAGGATGCCTGGACAATGAGGCTTAGCTTGACTTGTTCTGTCAAAGAAAAGCCATGCAAACCGTTTCATTAAAAGAGAGGCCAAGTTGTGTCAGTGGGCAAGTTTTCATCGGAAATCTGCCAGAACTGAGAATATCCACATTTGCTGGGAATAATCACTAACTTCCCTCCCGTGTGCCAACACCCATGTGACCCCCATTATGGCATTACTCACACCCAGGCTTGTTCACACTAGAATGCTGTAGCCCTCAAAGAATTTCCTAAGGAGAAAAATTACAGACGTGTGATGCCCAGCAGACTTAGATCCAAAGACCTTACTCATGCTAGTCTTCAAGTCTAGCCACAGCTTCCTGCAGGGTATTAGAGGCGGAGGCCATTGCCATGATTACAGAGAAAGCTGAAGTGAATGTGATTTGTACTTCTCCAATGGGTGAGGAGGAGAACATCAGCGCTTTAGGACCTGGGGAATGGTGTGGAAGCAGGCTCAGGCTTTGGTCCTCTCACACACACTGTGAGCTCTGTACACACTTTTCCATCAGGAATGTAGACAGCTTCTGTCGGGGTGGGAGCAGGCCAAGACCCCCAACACAAGCCCTGGTCAGTTGCATACTGAAGACTAGAGATGCAGATGCTATCTATGACTCTGCTGGTCTGGATTCCTTACTACAGTGGACACCAGACTCAGGGTTAGAGGAGCCACAGCCCTCACCACTCACAGGCCACGAGACTCCAGCTTTTCTAAGATTCATTTCCTTTATGTCCACACTGGGAGTAATGGCTCTTGCCCCACCGACCCTGCTGTGGGGATCAAAGCAGCTTACAACTATGTAAAATACTCTCTAATCCATGAAATGCTAAAACAAAATAATGACTAGTATTTTAGCAGTAGAGACAGAGTCCAGCCAGAGATGAATGCAGTAGACTAGCTTTGGAGGCTTGGCTACCAAACAGCACTGCGCAGCCAAGATCATGAAGAATCCTCTGATTCATTTGTCTGCTTGTCCAGGTATAATTTTCAGAGGCTGCAGGGGGGGCGGGCAGCAGGTAATTGCATCTCAAGTGGTATTTATTGATCGCCCACTCTCTACATGCTTGCTTTGAAAGGTAATTGGGAAGTACTTGTTCATACATGGTCTTTTAATGAAATGGATGGAGCCGATCACCACCCACCAGTTACTGAAAGACAAGCAGTGTGGCCCCAGGGGCTACAGAGCCTAGCTCACACCAGTTCCTATCAGGGACCCACGTACTCTCTCCAGCATCCAACATCTCTGCCTTCCTTGGTGGGTTTCCACTAGGGAAAATTTTGCTCCTGCCTCTGGAGACAACTGGTAATGTGTGGAACCACTTCTAGTCTTCATACTGGAGTAAGGGCACTCCTAACACTGAGGGTATAATGGCCAACAGTGCTGCTAAGGATCCCACAATGACCAGAGACTCTCTCATAACAAAGAAAGATCTGGCCCAAGAGGCAACAACGTCAAGGTTGAAAAACCCTCATCTTTCTTCGAGCTTAAAAAAAAAAAAAAAAGAAAAGAAAAAAGAAAAAAAGATCAATTTATTAGCTTAGCAATTGAAATGTTTTAAATTGCATGTATTTATCCACCTTTCCTCTGTGTGTATGTATGTAGCTGTGCATTTGCTGTGATGCACATGTGGAGGTCAGAGGACAACTTTCAGGAGGTGCTTCTCCCCTTCCAACATGTGAGTTTGGGGACTGAACTTCGGTTGTCAGACTTCCAGGCAGGTACCTTTCCCCACTGGAGTATCTTGCCAGCCTTATCTTAACTATTTTTTTGGAACAGAGTCTTATGTAACCCAAGCCTTGAACTCAATTTGTGGCCAAGGACATAAGTTCCCATTCTCTCGTCTCGACTTCTTTTTTGTTTGTTATTGGTTTTGGTTGTTTGCTTTGAGGCCGGGTCTCAATAGGTAGCCCTGGCTGTCCTGGAACTCACTCCGTAGACCAGGCTGGCCTCAAACTCACAGAGGTGCACCTGCCTCTGCCTTCCAAGTATTAGGATCAAATGTGTGTGCCACCGTGCCTGGCCTGACTCCACTTCTTAAGTCCTTAAGGTATTACAGGTGTGTGTCACCATGCTCCGCTATCTTACCACCTACAGCTCAGCAGTATCAAATCATTTCTCTCCAGTGGTAGAGGTCAAGTCTATGGCTTTATGCATGTTGGGCAAGGCCCTACCACAGAGTTCTCAATCTCCCATTGATTTTTTTTTTTTTTTTTTTTTTACTGACTGCTAATAGTTAGTAAATACTCTAAGAACATATGACATGCTAAACCTGTGGGACTGTGAAAGTGAGATTTCTGCTCTCAAGAACTGAACGAAGCCTGGACATGGTGTCACATGCTTTAATCCCAGCATCCAGGAGGCAGAAGCAAGTGGATCTCTCAGTTGAAGACTAGCCTGGTTTACAAAGTGAGTTCTAGGACAGTCAGAGCTACACAGAGAAAACCTGTCTCACCCCTGGGAGAGAGGGGGGAGAATTGAATGAAGAGACCAAGTGTGGTGGCCCACACCTGTAATTCCAGTTCTAGAGGGGCAAAGGCAGGCAGATCTCATCCACACAGTGAGTTCCAGGCCAGCCAAGGCTACATAGTAAAACGCTATCTCAAATGAAGACATTCAGGTAAAAATAGAGCTGACCACATCAGGCTGAACGGAAATTGTATTTGTGTGATTATAATGATATATTAGAATGGGTGGCTACCCAGGAAAAGCTGAGGCAGAAGGATCTCAAGTTCCAGGCCAGCTTTCATGGCATAAAGAGAACGAGACTCCCTGGGCAGTGTTGACACACGCCTTTAATCCCAGCACTCAGGAGGCAGAGCCAGGTGGATCTCTGTGAGTTCGAGGCCAGCCTGGTCTACAGAGCGAGATCCAGGACAGGCACCAAAATTACACAGAGAAACCCTGTCTCAAACGCCCCCCCCCATACACACACACAAAAAAAGAGAACAAGACTCAAAACAAACAAAAATCCAAAAGCATGGGACTGGAGAGATGGTTCAGTAGTTAAGAGTACTTGTTCTTGCAAAAGACCCAGGTTCAGGTCTCAGCACCCACCTGTAGGCAATACACACATTTTTTTTTTTTTTTAAAAAAGATTGCTTTGAAAAAGAAAAAGTAAAGCAAAAGAAAAGCTGCATGAAGAAAAGAGAATGACACCCACACCCACACCTCTGTGGAAGCCATTCAAATCCATAAAAACAAAACAAAAACCCTGAAAGAAAGGCTGGACGCTAAGCAGCTGGAGCCTGAGCCGAGCCGGTCCAGACTAGTGAAAGGCATGTTTCTGAACTAGTGAATGGGGTATGTGGGCTGGGAGGGAGAATTGAAGTGGGGTGGTAGGAGATGAGCCCAAAGGAAGAGGAAAACCTGTCACTGAACGTAGACCAGAGTGAAGGTCTGTTTTAGTACTCTGTCTGCAAGGAACCTCTGCTAAGCCAGGCTTGGTGGCACACTCACACGTAAACCCAGCGTTTGGGAAGTAGAGGTAGGAGGATCAGGAGTTCAAGGCCAGCTCTGGCTACTTAGTAAGTTCAAGGTAGCCTAGGCACAATAACAAAACAAAAGAAAGGAACTTCCACTGTATAGCTAAATAAACAAGTAGCATATTAAAATTACCAAAAGGGAAAAAAAAAGGGCTGAGGATGTAGCTCAGTTGGTAGAGTGCTTGTCTGGCAAACACACATTTTTAAGTTTGGTCTCCACATAAACCAGGCATGGAGTACCCACCTGTAATTCCAACCTTGGGGATGCAGAGGCAGGAGAGTCAGAATTAAGTAGGATAGATGAGGCCCTGTTTCATGGTCCCCACCCCTTAGGTATAAAAAAAGGTTACAAAGATTGTGCGCGGGGGTGGAAGAGATGGCTTAGTGGGGAAAATACTAGCCACGAAAACATGAAGACCTGGGTTCAAATCCCCAGAACCTACGTAAAGCCTCGAGTCTGTAATCATAGCGCTGCCATGGAAGGTGGGGACAAGGAAATCCCCAGAAGTTCGAGGAGCCAGCGAGCCTGGTATACGCGATGGCGAACAACAGAGAGACCCCGCTGAAAAAGACGAAAAGCAGACTGACACCCAAGGCTGTCCTCCGACCTCCACACGTGTACTGGGGCACGCACGTGCCCAGTCACACTCATGACTGCACTTGTGCTCACCCGGAGTCACACACACACACACACACACACACACACACACACACACACACACACACATCATGCATACAGAAGCATTTTGCAAACTCAAGACTTATTTCTAAAGCCTATCCTTTTCCGACGGATCTCTAATGTTCTTTGATCTCTTCAACACACTCATCCGAATCACGGAAGTTTTTGGTTTAAGCTTTCTAGTTCCAGAGCCTGGGCCCAAAGACTTTTAAAACTTTCTTTAAAATATTTTAATTTTGAGACAGGGTCTTGCTCTATTAGTCCAGGCTGGCTTTACTCCTGCAGCAATCCTCCTGCTCAGCCTCCCAAGCGCTAGGATTACAGGTATGTGCCGCCACGCCTGGCTCCCAAATGCCTCCTTAAAGCGGCCTGAAGTTCCTGTATTATTTCTTGCTCACCATGCCCCGAGACCTGTACTCCAAAGAAGCACCTGAAACGTTTGTATGCCTTCCATCCATGTGCAAGCGAACACCTTCCCAGACATACAGATGAGGACCGCACATTGTAACTGCAGCGTCGGCTTTCACGATGTGCAGCTCTGCCTGAGATCTGATACAGCTTCGGGCACACTATGAAACCTTCTCCCCAGCAGTGACGTCACTGCCGATGCTGAGGATATTTAAAGCAAACCAATGGGGAAACCAGTGAGCATGACAAAGGATGAGGGATGGGGTGATCGATAAAGCTTTTCAACTCCAACTTCATCTGTTCTATAAATAGCCCAGCTCAGAATAGACTTGTGAGATTATTTTATTTTGCTTCTTAGAAATGAAGTTCACGTGTGCTCAGCACAAGGCCTAATATGTTCAATCACTGTTCAAACCCTGAGCAGCCCCCATCTGTGTCTGGCAGCCCCAGGCTACAGCCTGCATGTTGCCGTTCCCAGGTGTCCAGGGAGATGGGCGTGGTGGAGACAGTTCTCTGTTGGCATGTTGGCCAGTAAGATATTGCTCTTCTTGCTCCAAATGCTGAGCAGGGAATTAGAAATTAGAGAAGGAAGCCAGCCAGTGGATACAGTTCAGTGGGAGAGCACTTGTCTAGGGTGGAGTCAGTCCTGAGTTCAAGCCCTGGAACTGGGGGAGAGAATCAGAAGAGAGCAGTTTCTAGCCCCTCGGGGCTCCTGAATGGTCCTTGTTTTCTGTAGATCAGAATCTGTTCCTGGAACAGCTTGCTCCTGGCTGCATTTTGAGATCTTGCCCATCATCCCACAGTAGCAACAAGAAAACATGAAGAATAACAACAGAAATTCCTGATGCTTTTTTTTTTTGTGTGTGTGTGTGTGTGTGTGTGTGTAGGGGCGGGGGGCGGGTAGGTTTGGGAACAGACTGCTGGCTTAGCTCTCCAAGGAAAGCAGAAAACCTCGGTAGCCTGGCAACTTGAGAGGACCCAGTCCTGAAGCCCACTCCTCCACTCCACTTCAGTAAACCGACTCAAGGGGAGGTCTGGGTGTGGTGCCACCTCCCCGAAGCAGCCATTTGATTTGTTCAGTGTTTTATTTCTGCTGTGTCACCAATGCTGAAATGAGATGGGCTCTTAGGCCTGCTACTTAGTGTGTTGTTTGTTTGTTTGTTTGCTTTGTGTTTTGTTTCTGTTTTGAGACAGGGTCTGGCTAAATAGTCCTGAGTACTCTGAAATTTACTATAGACGTGAACCGGGCTGGCTTTGAAGGGTAACAAGCCTCCTGCTTCTACCTCTCAAGTGCTGGGATTCCAGGCGTGCACAATCAATCCTGGCTTAGGCACTTTTAAAAATCTTTACTGGGGCCGGGCTGTGGTGGTGCACGATTTTAATCCCAGCACTCGGGAGGCAGAGGCGGGCGGATCTCTGTGAGTTCGAGGCCAGCCTGGGCTACAGAGTGAGTTCCAGGAAAGGCACAAAGCTACACAGAGAAACCCTGTCTCGAAAAACCAAAGGGGGGAAAAGTCTTTACTGGGTACTGATTTTTCTTTCCTAGACTGTATTTCCTGCTAGCCACTCATCCTGCATAACTCTGCCCTTAGAGGGAACATATGTGAGCCAGATAGTTGTGAGTTCAAACAAACTGCCCTTGAGCACTCTAGTTTCTGGAGGCAGGAAACATGCAACAGGATGCCTGGTCCCAGGCATCTTGTACTCCAGCTGGGAGCATGTCTGCAGTGCTCAAGGGCTCGGGTGGGAATCGATCTCTGCCTTCAGCTGGTCACTTACCTACATAACTTTTATATCTCTACTGGTGCCAATTATGCAAGGTGACCGGAAGCTCTTACCGGGCACTCTGTACGTGGTGAGCAATATGCATTCACTGGATAGAAGCTCCTTATTATTAGACCGTTGGCTATACCTTTTCCTACTCACCAAGATGTGTTTGTTTTGAAATATTTTTGAACTGGCTTCTGTCCCAGATTCTCTTTGAGAACAATGACAGTTTTAACATATTTTCATCCTGAATGAACCAAATCCTAATACTCCCATGGCTTTTTTTTTTTTTTTAAATGTGGAACATAAACTTAAGAAACACATTTTCAGGCTCCTTCCCTCTAGTCAACATTCAAAAAATGGTTCAGACACTGATCTGTGATGTTAGAGGCTAAAAAGTAAACTCTTCTAAAGTGGTGTAGTCCAGGAGACCTGCTCCCCCCCACAGACACACACACAGACACACACAGACACACAGACACACACAGACACACAGACACACAGACACACACACACACAGACACACACAGACACACACACACACACACACACACACACACACACACACACACACACACTCTTTCTTACTCTCTCTCTCTGTCTCCTCTGCCCCCAGTTTCACCTATGTAGTTCAGGCTGGCCTTGAATTTGGTATCCCCCTGCCTCAGCCTTCCGAGTACTGAGATGGCAGGAATGAGGCGACACAGTTGGCTCAGATGTCCCTATTTTGCAAAGGTTCCCAGTGTCACACACTCCTGGTCTCCACTCCCCATGCAGTCCCCCTGCACGACCCACTCCACTCCCACCTGACATGTGCCAACTTTCCCCCGCCCTCTGGATTATTAAATGGCTCCGGACTCAGACCATTCAGTTACCGGGGCACAGCCCTCAGCAAGTTACCTCCCCGACTCTATTTTCCCATGGTTAAAGTAGCTATAACATATACTTCCATAAGATTGTTGGCAGGATTAAATAAAATAATATCTGCAAAGACCTTATAGCACAGGAATTGGCCTTTAGTAAGAGCTCAATAAATACTAATTTGTTTTGGCTGGTTATGGTGGCACGTAACTTTAATCCCAGCCTTTAGCAGGCTGAGAAAGGAAGTCGAATGCTAGGCCAACCTGCACTACATATCCTACTTCAAAAACAAGCAAACAAACGAATAAAAGCCAGATGTGTGCTCTGCAACTGTAATCTCAGCACTTGGGAGGCTGAAGTAGTAGGATTGCCACTAGTCTGAGGCTAGCCTGGGCTATATAGAGAGTTACAAGGCCATCCTGAGTTAGAGAGACCCTGTCTCAAAAAACGATTGGCATGGTGGCACATGCTTAAAGTTTGGGGCTATCTTGGGTTACCTAGCGGGTTCTAAGTCAGCTAGGCATACATAGCAGAACTTTGTACCCTCAAACAAAGTAGAGGCTGGAGGGATGGCTTTCAGTGGTTTAAGGGTGCACATTGCTCTTTCAAAGGACCTGAGTTCTGTTCCGAGAATCCATGTTGGATGGTTCACAACTGCCTGTAACTCCAGGTCCAAGGGATCTGATACCCTCTTCTGGCTCTGTAGGCACTGGCACTCACATGCTCATGCCTACACAAAGATATATATATAAACACACACACACACACACAGAGAAATATATAAACCAACCAACTAATTAAAACAAACCACATTTCCACTACCACCAAACACACACACCAAACACAAGTAAGCAAACAAACAAATGAACACTAGCTAGTTGTGGTGGCACATGCCTATAATCCCAGAACTTGGGAGGCTAAGTCAGAAGTATTGTTTGAGTTAGATCAGCTATGTGGCAAATTTAAAGACAGTCTCTCGGCTACATAGTAAGAACCTGTGACTAAAAAGTAAAAGAAAAAATTGTTTTTTAAAACCGTGTTGAGAGTCAGTGATGCAGCTAGACCTAAATCCAGCATTGCCATGCAGCCAATATCCCTTATGAGCACACAGTATGCTGGAAACATTACAAACACACTTTTATTTAAAGGCTCTGTTGCTGGCTTGTTTGATTTTAGGCCCAACTTCCAGCATTTTCCAGCTGAGTACCTGAACGTACAAGTGGTATGAAGCTACCTAGCTGGTAGACCTACCTCTCACGCTGCTAGGAAAGACTATAGTTTACAAGGGAGTTAATGAGACCGTGGCCTGTGTTGGCCAGCGGCCTCTGACTGAGCAGCCTCGGTGTTTCTGTAACTGCAGCACAGGTATTGCCTCCCTCCCTCCAGGCACCCTCAGCTGCCACCCAGCTCCCCTTACGCTAAAACTTTCCTCAATAGGAGTGCAGCAACGATTGCTTTATCCATAAAAATAAGGACTACTGCTGAAATTTTCAAGGAAAATGCCCATTGAATGTACAATAATAGAAAAAGGGCTGGCGAGAGGGCTCTGTGGGGGGGATCTGATGACTTGAGTTCAATCTCCAGGACTCATAGAATTAGAGAAATGACTTCCCCAAGTCATTCCCAACCTGCACACACATGAGGAGTAGACACACACATACAAAATGTAATGAGAAAATAGAAAGAATAGATAATAATGCTTAAGAGTTTGAGGCTAGAATCTTGTCTCCAAAAATTTTTGTTGTAATGACCTTTGGCAAATTGCTTCTAATCCCACTAAGCCTTCCTTTCCTTATCTGTAAGAAAAGACACTGTGTGCTGGGCACATGGAGGTTATTATGAGGGACAAGCAGATAATGAGTGCCTGGCATGGAATATGTACTTAATAATGGCTATCAATCGGAACCTTGGTATCACAAGTAAATGAGCTTTTCTGTTCTCACATCTTTTTGGGTTTAGGGGGAGTTTACATTCATAGTGCATCTGCCACGAAGAGGGCCCCCTGACCAGGCATATATACCTGAAGGCAATAGCCTGGCAGTTAGGGCCATGGTAATGCGTAGTTCAGGTTTAGAGCCCTTGCCATTAACGAGCCTCTAGATTCCATCCCTAGGACCATCACCACTGGCAAGAACAGGAAACACTGAAAATTAACAATTATCCAGGTTCATGAAATAAATCCTAGCTTAACAATTTTTCCCAGCAGTCCTTTAGGTGAATGCCTATTGTTCACTTTTTTGTTTGTTTGTTTGTTTGTTTGTTTTGTTTTTTGAGACAGGGTTTCTCTGTGTTGTTTTGGTGCCTGTCCTGGAACTCACTCTGTAGACCAGGCTGGCCTCAAACTCACAGAGGTCCGCCTGGTTCTGCCTCCCAAGTGCTGGGATTAAAGGCGTGTGCCACCGCTGCCTGGCTTCACTTTTTTTTTTTTTGAGGTAGAATATTGATGTATAGCTAGACCACCCTTGAACTCAAGATCCTTTTTCCTTAACCTCTGGAGTGCTGAGATTACTGTCATATGTTACCACGCCTAGTTTAGAAAAATGCTTTTCGATTGAGGGACTGGGGAGTGAACTGAGGGCCTTGTGCACACTAAGCAAATATGCACCACTGAGACAGCCTGGAAGTGTTTCCTTTCAGCTATCTTCCTAAGTCAATTTCAAGTCATCAGAGAGATTGTTCCTTCCTAGGCACTCTGCTGCACTGGGGATTCAGAGACATGTAGGACTTCTCTCCTCCCCTCCCCTCTGAGCCCCAAACTCTCAACAATCCTTCCTCAGCTTCCCGAGGGATGGGGTCACAGGCTAAGCCATTACACGAAATGTCTCCCTCCTTTCTGTCCTTCTTCCTTCCAACTGACTCCGGAGTCTGGGAAAACACACCAAGCATATGGTCTACAGTTAAGCTGCACCTCTAAGTCGAAATTTTTGCTCAAGGAAACAACATCTGTATCAAAATTCCTTTATTTACAAAATCTCCAAGAACGGCCTTCACTACTTCTTCTTCCCCCACATCCTCCAAGAGGCTTCTTAAATGGGTTGTTGCTGAGACCCTCTCTCCTCTTGTGCCGCCCACCATTCACCTATCTCTACCCCAGTTGCTGCACAACTGTACCACACTGTTAACTGTCCATGTTCCCTGTTTAATGGACATGGATCTCATCATCCTGATTTGACCATAAATAACTTGAGAGCATGCATCTCTATTGCTTCCTCTTACATCCCATCATAACTGCCATTTGTTACTTCTAGTCATAACTGCCGTGATGACTAGGGATAAAATTTTATTAGCTTATATGAAACATATTTTAACTTATTCCTTTAAACCAGCAGGACATGAAACAAATAGATTCAGGGCAAGCACTACATTCCCACACAAAATCGAATTCACTTAGGAAATTTCTTTTTTTTGTTTTGTTTTGTTTTGTTTTTTGATACAGGGTTTCTCTGTGTAGCCCTGGCTGTCCCGGAACTTGCTCTGTGGGCCAGGCTGGCCTCAAACTCACAGATATCTTCCTGCCTCCGCCTCCTGAGTGTGGTGTTAAAGTTGTATGCTCCATCGCCTGGTTATTACTTTTTTTTTTTTTTTTTTATTTTAGAGATTTATTTTGAGACTAGAGAGATGGCTTAGGGGTTAAGAACATTGGCTGCTTTTCCAGAAGACCTGGGTTCAATTCTCAGTATCACATGGTGGCTCACAACTATGAGTAACTCCAGTCCCCAGGGGATCCAACCCCCTCTTCTGGCCTCCAGAGACACCACACATGTGTGATACATAGACATACATGCAAGCAAAACATCTATCTACACAAAATAAATAATAAATTAAAAAGATATAATAAATTATGCATGCATAAATGTATATGTACTACATGCACGCCTGTTGTCCTTAGATGCTAGAAGAGGATGCTGGATCCCTTGGAACTGGGGTTACAGGTGATTGTGAGACGCCCAAGGTGACTGCAGGGAACAAACTTGAGTCCTCTGCAAAAGCAGAATGTATTCTCAAAAAGAAAACAAAACAAAAACCCCTGGTTTGTGTGTGTAAGTTTGGCTTGCTTTCATGATGCCGAAGGGAGTCAGAAAGGGGTGTCAGATGTCCTGGAACTGGAGGTACAGATGGTTGTGAGCCACCATGTGGGTGCTAGGAACTGAACTTGGGTCCCTCTTGGAAGAGCAACAGGTGCTCTTAACCACTGAGCCATCTCCCTAGCCCTTCTGTGTCTTTTCAGATTTCTTTATCTTTCTTCCACCGGTGTTCATATTGAGCACTGGATGACATGGAATGGAAAATATAATCTCTAATATTTACACTTGGCCTTGAAAACAACTGAGTTGTTCTCGTCCACTTGGAAACCCATCCAGAAGAGGACAGGCCACCTTCTCCTCACTTGGGGGATGTAGAAAAGATTTTGTCCCATGTCACCCTTGAGAACAAAGCTCTTTCTCAGCTTATCTCGAGTGAAAGTGAAATGATTCTAACATTCCGGAAAAATATCCTGATTTCCCTAAAACCACTAGAGTGTTTGGGCCGGACCTGCCATTCTTCTGATTGTACTGTCACCACGGGGAGCTCTTTCTCCCTCACTGAAGCGTCACCCATTAGGCTGTGGACACATCAGTAGTAACATCCACCCTGAAACTGTACTTACTGTACCTGAGCATGCTCATTAGAAAAAAAATACTAAAAAAAAAAAAAAAAAAAAAAAAAAAAAGAGTCAGGCGGTGGTGGCGCACGCCTTTAATCCCAGCACTTGGGAGGCAGAGGCAGGCGGACCTCTGTGAGTTCGAGGCCAGCCTGGTCTACAGAGAGAGTTCCTGAACAGCCAGAGCTGTTACACAGAGAAATCCTGTCAAAACAAAACAGGCTTTGAAAATATTTAAAAAACAAACACAAATAACCCCCCCACCAAAAAAAAAAACCAAACCTTATTATATAGGAAAATACCTTCCATCCGTGAAAATCTGTGTATATTGGGGGATGGGTGAGAAAGCAGAGTCTGGAAGTTTGAGCGTGTGTGTGTTTGTATGTGCGTGTGTGAACATCTGTGCATGAATCAGACACTTCCCAAGCGGGGGTGGGCAGTGCTAATCCTATCAGTCAAACTGATGAAAAAACGTAACGGGCTCAGGCCTATTTTTAGATCTTAAATTGGCATGTGCTATACAGATTGAGTGCCAGGTTGAGTTCTTTTTCTTTTCTTTTCTTTTTTTTTTTCAGGACAATTGAGAAAAAGGAAAGTAAAGTAAAAGAAAACATAACGAGGGAAAAAAACCCGACTATTTTGTGGAATTGTTCCCTCACAGCATCGTTTTTTATAACTGCAAATGCGTAGAGTAATTAGATGACAGTCCGTTTAGGAAGGGAATCGGAGAGACCCTGGTCACTGAAGTCGAGGTGGAAAGACGAAGAGGATTATCTAAATACTGCACTGATTTTATTTGACTTCAAGGGTGCTCTCCAGTGTCACTCTCGTTCTGGTGCCAAAACGTCCCTCGTGGAACAAAATGCCATTCGTGGAACACTGTGCCGTCCAGAGAAACTAGTTCATGGGCAGCAAGACACAGTGCACCTTCACACAGGAACTTCCCTGGGAAGAAGCCCTCTGAAAGGATAGCAGACTCTGGGATGGAAGGCAGGGACAGCCACTGCCCAGCACTCACCTCCAGGGCTTCCTTACAAAGAGAAGAGTGTACTGTGTAGGCACGGAGTTTGTCTCTGGAAGCCTATGCCTCGGACAAGTGCCCTTCAGCTCCCAGAATCGCCCAGGCTTCTCTCCTTAAGAGCTTCAGTACCAGAACACATATGTCCCTCATCAATTCCTCCTCTACCCTACACTCTAGTCACTCCCAATTCCTCTAAGAACCTCACAGGGTCTTCGGTGGCTGTGAACTGTACAGATGCCTCCCCCTGGGCTACCAGAGGAACGGCAAACTCCATTTAGAGAAGAACATGGTCAAATCAGCCGGTTCTCCCTTCCATATTTTCCTCATCTGTGAGACAGGAAGACCAGCCCTGACGCATCTGTTTCACAAGTGCTACATGGGATGGACCAGCCTATAGAGTCAGAGCAGTATCACTCCTCTTTCTGCTGTTTGTATCACGCACCGCAGAGCTTCACCACATAGGACAGCAAGATATTAAATACGCTCCAAAAGCGGGCCCACAGCCTGCTGAGGGTGGCTGCGTTAAAGCTCGTTTTAAAAAAAAAAAAATCCATGTCTCAGCCTGAATCAGGATCGCCTGGATCAGAACCGCCTAGGGACCAGCCGGAAAGAATCTGTTACACTTCTAACACATTCCCAGGCAGTGCTTGGGTCACAGGGCCAACCTGGTTCCTGAACTCTGTTTGTTCTCTTCTGCCTGGCTTGGCTGGGGTGGGGGGATGTATGACAGACATCACTTTCCCATAGCTCGTGACCAGCGGCTTGGCCAGCGCAGGTGGCTGACAACACAGGTCTCAGGCAAAGCCAAGCTGCTTTTGAGGCTACGGAGGGGTTAAAGTCCCAAGGAGGACCCCCGGAGGGGATGGGGTGGTGCTGGGGGCGTACGGGACCTGGACTCACCTACAATGATACCACAGGCGCTGACCAATCCGATCTCTTTCTTCAGGGCTACTCCGCCCCCTCCGGAGCCAGCCTCGGCCTCCGGGCTGGTGTCGGATCTGCTCTCACCCGGGTGGTTCTTCGCGGTGTTGTTTCGCTGTCGAGCCCCCTTTTCCATCTTTTTTTTTTCCCCCTAGGGTTCGGATCTCCAAAAGCTAAAAAGAGCTGTCTCTTTCTAAACGCTCGCGCGTGTGAAATGTATAGATAGGTAGAAAAACAGAGTTTCCAAATAACACGCCCGTTTCAGAAACAGAGAGCGCTCCTACCCTCTGAAAGTGACAGCAAATGAGAGAGAGAGCTGTAAATATTCCCACTCTGTACCGACACGTGTCACTCCTGCTACCCAAAACGGCCGTGTTTTTAAAAGGGAGACGAAGAGCATATATATATATTTAAATACAAAAATAGAACGGTACCAGCGACTCCAGCTGGAATGCTCCGGAAAGGGTTTATCTTCAGAAGCCCAAGGATGGCTGTGCTCGGTGTGCCGGGCGGCGGCTAGCCCTGCTCCGGAGTCTCTGCAGCCTTCCTAAGAACACAGCTCGCCTTCACCTTCCCCCAGTCTCTCTTTTACGAGGAGGGTAAAAGTAGTTCTCGTTAGCTGAAGGGGTGGAGGAGAAGCCGCGCTCAGGTACTTCCTTCTCGCCCGGTTGGCTCTGGATCTGATTTCCACCTGCTGTGGCTGTCCCTGCTCGCCCTTCTCCGGTCTGAGCTCCCGGGGCTCACGCCGCAGAGCGCTCCATCGCTCGGTGCCGGCTGAGTGGTTGCTGCGCTCGCGAATGTGCTTCCCTTTTAGCAGCGGCGTTTATTTGCGGACCGAGGCTCCGCCCCCACCGCCTCCGCTCCTCGCCATCCTCAGGCGCATCTCCTCTCCACCTCTTCTATTTAAATATTAGTGCCCCCCACCCCACCCCCCCGTCAAAGAGCGCGGAGAAAAAAAATGATCTAAAGCATCTCTTTTTCCCTCTAGTGGAAGCGAGGGCAGGGTCGGCCGCAGGGAGAAGTCACTGCTCAAGGCTGCATCTCAGGTCCCCCACAGCATTTGTGAGTTCTATAAGGGCACAGTTTTGCAGGCTTTTAATGCCTTCAGAAATAAACCGGCCCGTGTACTAAAATGTTGAGGTGTGGATCATTTGAGGATAAGGTCGAGAAGGCTGTAAGGATATCATCATCAAGCTGTTTCCTGAAATTGGGGTGCGGGGGGAGAGCTTTGGTAGGGGCAGTATGGAAGGATGTAAGGTTGAAGCGTTTCTCTTAGGGATTCTCACGAAAGGTAAATAAAATCATCAAGAAGATGCAGTAGTTGCAACGTTCATCTGAAGCACACGATAAGGAGGACTCTGATCTGGTCCCATAACTCCTAATATTTAATCCACCTATAAATTATTTGAACTTCAGATGGGAGAATTGCCAGCGCCTCACTGATCATAGAGCAGATTTGTTGATATTAAGAGATGAGTCTCCTTTAAGTACATTGTGCCTCCTCTTCCCTGAAGAATTTAATTCAAAACTGTTGCTTTACCTCAAGAACAGTGTCTATTTCTAACTGTAAAGTACTTTGGAAAAACAACACGAAATAATATTATAGACAACGCTGAAAAACTAAAGTTTTCTTTTAACATATACTATACAAAATGATTTGTTTTTAAAATAAATCTAAAAAAAATAAAATTCCAAAGAGCATGGTGACACACACCTTTAATCCCAGCACGCCATTGGGGTGCAGAAGCAGGCGGATCTCTCTGAGTTCAGGGCCAGCCTGGGTCTGCAGCCTGAGTTCCAGGCCAGCCAGAGCTGCAACAGTGAGATTCTGTCTCAATAAGACAAACAAACTAAATTCTCCAATCTGACCACTAGCTACACAAATTCGGCTTCACTTTTTGGAAAATGTTCTAAAACCCTTGGGATTTTTAGGAAGATAAAAACTAAAACTCTTTTTTAAAAAAGGGGGGTTGACTAAGCTATCTAGAAGAGCTTTTCCGGATGGGGTAAAGTCCAGTCACCATCTGCCCCTTGATCACTCAACTCAGCAAGTATCGAGAGGTTTCAAAGGTTAAGATCTCAACCCCTTCTCCTTCTGTTGGTTCAAGATATAGCAGATTGAAAACCTCAGCAAAAAAAAAAAAAAAAAAAAAAAAAAAAAGTAGGGGAGTGTGTAAATAATTTTCAACAAACAGAATAGACAAGGTCTGGATTATATAGCACAGAGCTCCATGGGAGAGAGTGAGGAATGAGTCAGGGGGAAATGAAGAAATTGTGAATTGCCTCTGGCCTTTCTTGACAAGCTTAGGAAGCAGTAAGGGAAAACTTGATGGATTCATTATTAAACAATCCAGTTTGAAGACTTCAGCATCAACATGCTCAGATTTCTACATCACGGCATAAAAACTCTGCTTCTCAAATGTGAGTTCTTTCAGTAATGTTTTGTAGTTTCAGTTTAAATGTGTAGGCTTCCTATGGGGTTAAAGACCAGCGCGTGAGGAATTTGAGCTCTCTCCCAGAGTGCAAACGAACAGCAATGTGTAAGCCTCAGTCCTCTGGATTTATACACCTGGAAGATAAAGATAATCATAGCCAGGCGGTGGTGGTGCACGCCTTTAATCTCAGAACTCCGAGGGAGGCAGTGGCAGGCGGTTCTCTGTGAGTTCGAGGCCAACCTGGTCTACAGAGCGAGATCCAGGACAGGCACCAAAACTACAGAGAAACCCTGTCTCAAAAAAACAAAAAAACAAACAAACAAACAAAAAACCCCCAAAAAAACAAAAAAAAAAAAGAAAGAAAGAAAGAAAAAGAAAATTTTAAGTGCGAACAGATTTTGGGGCTATACAGTGTGGCCCCAAAGGAGAGAGGGAGACATGTTAAAAACTAGTATTTCCATTTCTTTAGTATTTGGAATTTGGGAGTGGCTTGCAGCTATTTATTGATGGCAAAATAGGAAAGCTAGAAAAGGAAACTCACCCTTCAAAGGGACCTTTAATCCATATTGTATGTCTCTAGGCTGCTGACATTTTTGTGCATAAATGCTACATGCGTCAAAATTTCATGCAACTAGTGTTGAACACAAGAAAGAAGGAAAAGTCTTGGTTTAATATAGTGAGAAAAATTTGTGGAAAAATTAATTGAAATTCCTTACATTTTAATCACTTAAAATATAGCTTTGATCCACATTTATCTTTGTACTTTTTACTTTACTCTTTGTATTTAAATAGTGCTTTACAGCTTTTCTGAATAAATGTCTCATTTTCCTTCCCCATTAAAAAGCTTAGGTAGACAAAGCTAATTTGTTGTTTAATTTTGAGACAGGATCTCTCTATGATTGGCCTAGAAGTCACTATGTAGATAAGGCTGGCATTGAACTCATAGTGATCTGCCTATCTCTGCCTCCTGGGTGCTGGGATTAAAGGTGCACAGCCCCATGTTTGGCTGACAAAGCCAATTTTTGTTTTGTTTTTGTTGGTATTTGTTTTACACAGGGTCTTGATATGTAGCCCTGACCGGCCTGGAACTTGCTATGTAGACCAAGTTGGCCTGGTACTCACAGAGATTTGCCTGCGGAGATTGAAGGGGTACGCCACCAAGCCCAGCTAAACCCAGCTATTTAATATATATATATATATATTATATTTTATATTATATATATATTATAAATATATATATATATTTAATTTTTATGTTGCTGCAGATCAAACATAGAGCCTCACTAGCCAAGGCTCTTCCACCAAGCTAACCCCTCCCCATAACTTGTATTTTAAGGATTTTAAAATATTAGGCTAAAGCCAGGCGGTGGTGGTAGCACATGCCTTTGATCCCAGCACTTGGGAGGCAGAGGCAGGCGGATCTCTGTGAGTTCGAGGCCAGCCTAGTCTACAGAGCAAGATCCAGGACAGGCACCAAAGCTACACAGAGAAACCCTGTCTCGGGAAAAATAAATAAATAAATAGCATATTAGGCTAAGGCTCAAAGAAATGTTTTATTAGAGCTCAAAAAGCAAACATTGGCTCTGCTCATGGCTCTGCTCATGGGCAAGCAGGTTGACACTGGTTTACACCGAGCTTCTCAAGACGCTGTCACCACTTGCCAATGCTTCGCTTCCTTTCACTGGCGAGAAACAAGACTGGCGACCACGCTTTTCTCGTGTTTGTTGGTGGTGGTTTGAGGTAAGGTCTCACTATGTCACCCAGGCTGGCCTCGGGATCTTCTGGTCTCAGGGTCCTGTGTGCTTTTGAGTCAATGTCATAACTGATCTTTTTAAAAGAGACCCATTTGAATGTCAACGCTTCACAATCTGTTCAGTGAGACTCGGGGGGCCTTACTCCAGCCCCCTGACATTCACCACTGTCTTTATGCACACCTCTTCTTGGACCTTTCTCAAGCACTCACTTTAGTACAGTCCCGTTTCCAGGATCCGAGAAACAGTGCTCATCATTTTGCTTGCTGAAAATAAGAAGAAATTGACCCCTTTAACAAGGAAAACCGTGGTTGGAAGGATCATTTTCTTACAAATACTCGTGGCCTCAGAGAGAGAAAGGCTGTGTGTGGCTGACACCTACTGCACGAAGAAGGAGGTGACACAGGGACATGCTACCGCAACAGTTAAACACACTCACATCCTGGCTGTCCCTTTGGAAAACAACGGGTAAAAAGTGTTAGTGCGAAAGAAGCAGGCCATTCTATTTCTGGACCTAACAGCA
Source organism: Peromyscus eremicus (assembly GCF_949786415.1). NCBI lineage: Eukaryota > Metazoa > Chordata > Mammalia > Rodentia > Cricetidae > Peromyscus > Peromyscus eremicus. The sequence continues at coordinate 67,460,908 of NC_081425.1, read as the reverse complement.
CTTTACCCTTGCTCTTGGTCATGCAGCTGCAGAGTCTGAGGTCACTAATGAGGGACCTGACCGGCCCCTCCGAGTCTGTTCGCAGCCCATGCTGTGCACTCTTCTTATACAGAGCCGCCCAAAGTCAGAAAGAACCCTTCTTCAAAGTAAAGCCCACAGCCCGGGCACAAAAGCTCACACTTAACCATCCCAACGCACAAGAGGCTGAACAGAAAAACTGCTGTGAGTTCAGGACAATCTGGGCTACAGTGTGAAACTTTCTCAAAATACATAAATAGCTATGCAAATAAATAAGATCTAGGCATGATGGTATACAGGTGTCTCTGTACTAGAAAAGCTAAGTCAGGGGGATCTTGAGGCAGCCTAGGCTACATAATGTCTCGTCAAGCCTGGGATACACATCAAAACCCTGTCTCCAAAATGAAACAAACAAGAAAAAAACGAAAAAACAAAAACAAAAGCAAAAAACATGGAACTGGAAAGACAGTTCAACAGTTCACAGCATTTACTGCCCTTGCAGTGAACACAGGCTCAGATCCCAGCCCTCCCCGGGGCAGCTCACAACCATTTGTAACTCCACTTCCAGGGGTACAATGCCCTCTCCTGGCCTCCACGGGCACTGCATGCATGTGGTGCACAGATACCCATGTAGACAAACACCCACACACATAAAATAAATTTTTTTTTAAAAGCATATAAGTCTTCCCAGGTATGGTGCACACACCTGAAACCACAACACTCGGGGGGGGGGGGAAGGCAGGAAAAATGGGATTTCAAACCAGGCATGGGCTACAATGGTGAATCCTGTTCCCAAAGACAAGGACTCAGTGTGTAGTTCAGATATAGGACATCTCCCTACCGTGCACAAAGCCCTGAATTTGATCTCCAGAAACACAAATCAAAACAAAATAATTGCAAATATATGACTATTTATCTTGGGCAAATATAATACAAAGCAATTGAGGTAGAAGTCTCTATGTTTAAATCCTCACATGTAGAGTCACCTAAATCCTTGGGAAGGAGAAGATTCGACCGGGCGCAGGATAGGAGTCAAGGAGAAATGGCCTGCAGTGGGAGTGTGATTGTGTTTCTTTCTCACCAGAGCTGGGAAATATTTGGAATCCAGCCAAGTGCAGCAGACAGAGGAATAATTTTCTGGAATTTTTGTCTCTCCTGTCAGAGTAAGGGTTCATCTTCTCCAGAAGAGCATGAATTAATTACCCATCATAACAACACAAAGGCCTCTCCATCCACATTCTCAGGACTGCTTAAGCTTCGGAAAATACAACTTCGTTTGAAGGTGGTGTCACATCCAGGAGGCAGAGGGTGACAGGGATGGCCCTAGCAGACAGAAACCTCTTCATTTCATTTTTCTTTCTGACCAGCTTTTACCTTTTCTTTTAAAATCTTTTATCTTTAATTTTCACCTGTTTTCCCTCCATAAGTAACGTGAGTTTCCTAGAACTACTGCTTCAGAATGTTACCATCTAGCCGACTATAGGCCTTAAATTATTTTTTTTCAAGGCAGTATTTCTCTGCGGTTGTCCTGGAACTCACTCTGTAGACCAGGCTGGCCTCAAACTCAGAGATCCACCTGCCTCTGCCTCCCAGGTGCACCACCACTGCCGGCTTAAATCTTATTTTTTAATTAATTAAAAAATGTGTTTTGCCGGGCGGTGGTGGTGCACGCCTTTAATCCCAGCACTCGGGAGGCAGAGACAGGCGGATTTCTGTGAGTTCGAGGCCAGCCTGGTCTCCAAAGCGAGTTCCAGGAAAGGCGCAAAGCTACACAGAGAAACCCTGTCTTGAAAAACCAAAAAAAAAAAAAAAAAAAAAAAAAAAGTGTTTTAAACATTTTTTTTAAACATTTGTTTATTTATTACATATACAGTGTTCTGTTTGCATGTATCCCTGCAGGCCAGAAGAAGGCACCAGATCTCATTACAGGTGGTTGTGAGCCACCATGTGGTTGCTGGGAATTGAACTTAGGACCTCTGGAAGAACAGCCAGTGTTCTTAACCTCTGAGCCATCTCTCCAGTCCCCCGTGTTTTAAACATTTAAAAAATTTATTTATTTAGCACGCATGCACGTGTGTGTGTGTGTGTGTGTGTGTGTGTGTGTGTGTGTGTGTGTGTGTCGGGGGTGATGCACATGCATATGATATAGTGGAGATCACAGGACAACATGCAAGGGTCGGTTCTCTTCTTCCACCATGTGTGTTCCAGGATCACACTCAGGTTGTCCGGCTTGTTGGAAAGTCCCTTTACCGGCTGAGCCATCTCACATCTCACTGACTCAGTTTACTTATTGAGAAATAAATATTTTAAAAGATTTATAGCTTTTCATTTTATGTGCATGGATGTTTTGCCTGTCTGTTCACCACATGCATGCAGTGCCCGTGGAGGCCAGAAGAGGGCATTGTATCCCCTGGAAGTGGAGTTATAGATGACTGCCAGCTGCCCAGTGAGAGCTGGGAACAGAGCCTGCATCCTACGAGGACTGAGGCTTTAACTTGGGTCCTCTGGAAAATCATTAAGTGCTCTTAACCTCTGAGCCGTCTCTCCTGGCCACGATTCATGTTTGAAGGTAAGTTTAAGGAGGAAGTAAATTCCCCAAGAGCAAAGGCCTTCTTTCTTCTCTGTTGTAATGGAGCTCTGGAAAACGGGGTTTGACATTCAAGAAATATGATTGACTGAAGGAGCTGATAAGTGGCCCTACCCATTAATACACAATAAACGAATAAACAATTACCAACTGACTAGTTGGCATGCGAACTAAATGTAGTTAGTGTGAGCAGAGCCTGGACACGGGCTGGACTGGGCAAAGAGGAGACACACAGTACAGCTTTGATTTTCACGATATTTCTTCTGGTGCCCAGCCATCTCCCTGCTGTCATGGTCTCCTCTCTTCAAACCAACACCTCCTCTCCCAAATCTCTTCTGCTGACCACAGGAAATAGAACTAGGCAAAAGAGAACTTCTCCCCTCCCTGCCAAGTCTGTCGATCCCCTCACATTCAGCCCTCCTTCCCAATGAGATGGATGAATTCCCATGTGCCCCGACCATGTGTGTCCCTGACCACGGGTGTCCTAGCTCCCACGCCCCAGCTTCCCTTTCGAAGTCTTTGCCATTGGATGAGTCCTCTCTCTTATACATCAGTTTCCCACTCTGAACTGGATTATTACTCTCAGCATGCCAACGTGCCATCATATCTTCCATTAAAAAACAAAACACGAGGCAGGTGTGATGGATGGCTCAGTGGGCAGAGGTGTTTGGACTCAGTCCTGAGGACCAGAGTTCAATCCTTAGATCCCACAAGGTGGTGGAAGAGAACCAGCTCCTGAGTGATGTTCTCTGAACTACCTGTCTTCTCTTTCTGTCTCTGTCTCTGTCTGTCTCTTTCTCTCTCTCTCTCTCTCTCTCTCTCTCTCTCTCTCTCTCTCTCTCTCTCTCTCTCACACACACACACACACACACACACACACACACACACACACACAAATCAACTTTTTAACGGAATGGGAAGATGTCTCAGTGAATAAAACACTTGTCACGTTTAAGTGTGGGAACTGGCGCTCAGATCCCCAGAACCCATGGTAGAAGCTGGGCAGGTGTTGCAGTAGTTCCCTGGGAGCTGGGACAGGGGCAGAGACAAGAGATCCCGTGGGCAAGCTGCTTAGCTAGACTAGCTGGAATTCAAACTCCTGGTTCAGCAAGAAACCCTACTCCAAAGTAGATCACACTAAAGTGGAGCACGATCGAAGAAGACACTAGACATCAATTCTGGGTCACTCATTACATGCACACACACAAATGTGCATGTATACCTGTATGCACGTAAGCACAAATGAACCAACCAAACACAAACCAGCCAGTGAGGTGTAATTCCAGCACTCTGGAGGTTAAGGCAGTAGGGTCATGGGTTCCAGGCCGGCCTCGGCTACACTGTCACTCGCAAACAAACAAGCAGAGCTTCCCTTGACCCTCTGTCCCTTTCCATGTGTTACCCCACTCCTCTACTCTCCTGTCTCTACTTTCTTATCTCCATTCTTGCTTAAGTCCATAACACCAAAGCTCTGGTCCCCAGCATCCAGCAGAACCCATTCTTGGGAAAGTCACCAATGGTCACCACATGCCCAGCCTCTATGTCCCACTTTGCTGTTTATTTCTATGATAAATGTGGTGACCAAAAGAAACTTGGGGAGGAAAGGACTCATTTCAGCTTTCAACTCTTAGTCTATCCCTGAGGGAAGTTAGGGCAGGAACTCAAGGCAGGAGCTCGGAAGCAGGAACAGAAGCAGAGGCCATAGCAGAACATTGCTTACTGACTTGCTAATACAACTTCTTAATACAGCTCAGGACCAAACTGCCTAGGGGCTGTGTCTCCCATATCAACCATTTAATCAAGAAAATGACCCACAGGTTTGTCTACAGGCCAATCTTATGGAGGGATTTTCTCAGTTGAGGGTCCCTCTTCCCAGATGACCCTAGCTTGTGTCAAGTTGACAAAAAAAACTAAGCCCCACACTAAGATCTCCGATGGTCTCATCCAGAGAAGCTCTTAGGAGCCAGCCACCCAATTCCCAGTAAATGTCTCTGGCACCACAAGCATGTAACAATGTCCATGTCCCTCTCTCTGTTACCATCTCTAGCTGATCTTAAAATCAACCTTGATCTCTTTTTCTCACATATCCTGCATCTCATTCTCCAGGCAGTCTTCTTAGGTGTGGCCTTAAACCTTGTCTTTCTGAAGCAAATCTTTTTGCGCCATCCTGTACTGATGCCCTGCTGTCACCGTCCTACCACGAGCCATCAGCTTTAAAAGGAAAAATGGTGCCAGGCATGGTGGTGCACCCCTTTAGTTCCAGCACTCAGGAGGCAGAACCAGGTGGATCTGCATGAGTTCAAGGCCAGCCTGGTCTACATAGTGAGTTTCGGGACAGCCAGGGCTACACAGAAAAATCCTGTCATGAAAAAAACGAAAAGAAAAGAAAGAAAGAAAAAAAATTTAAAGTTTACATGATAAAGAAATGATAAAAGCTGGGTGTGGTGACGAATGCCTGAATCTTAGCCCTTGAGAATTAGAGGCAGGAAGATCAGTTTCAAGGCTGCTAACCTCAGCTACATATGCATTTGAGGCTAGCCTGGACTATGAGACTCTGTCTCAAAAAAACCACCAAAACCCAAAAGAACAAACTCCTCAAAACCAAGAGAAATGAGAGATTTCTCATTTCATGAGACATAGGTTAACCCGATTTAAACATCTGTGATATAGGCATGGACTCCACTGACAGGCACAACTTTTATGTTTCAACAAACCAGTTGAAAATAAATTTAATTAAGAAACAAAAACAAAAAGCAAACTAGACTCAACCCAGGAAAGCGCTGGGCAACCTCTCGTGTAAACCTTCTCCTCTAGTACCCTCTGCTGGTAACCTCCTGCCACAGCCAAGCTTCATTTCTCCCACAACATCCTCCAGGTTCTGTTCTTCCAGCGGACCCACCTACTGCTTGAAGAAGCCACCAGCTTAGAAAATAAAGTCTGAACTTCCATGCAGAAATGTCAGGCTCACTCTCCAAAGCTGTTCCATAACCTTTCCCCCATTACTCCCCTTGGTGGCCCTGCCTTTGAGTCCCTTCAGCAACACTGGACCATCCTGTATTTCCCCATATTAAGGTCAATATTGGTGTGTCTCTTCTGCCAGGCAGGAGTCTCTCCCCACTGATGCTGTATAAAATTTTGCCTTATTTAAGGCTTATTCAAATAACCTTGCAAAGCTGGGCATGCTTGAATCCCAGGACTTGGGAAGTTGAGACAGCAGGGTTGTAAGTTCAAGGCCACCTGGGTTACAGAGCAAGATCTTGTCTCAGAATAAACAAACAAGGACCGGTGAAGTTGCTCAGCTGCTAAGAGCAATTCGCTGCACAAGCTTGGTGACCTTAGTTCAAGACCCCACACCTGTGTAAAGGGGGACACTGGCTCCACCAAGCTGTCCTCCGACCTCCACATTTGCTCCTGACACGGGTCCTCCCCTTTATGTGCACACACACACACACACACACACACACACACACACACACACAAGAGTGAAGATTTAAAGGCTCTAAATGGCTCATCCAGCAAGAGCACTTCCTCAAGCTGGAAGATCTGCGTTAGACTTTCGGAACACACACAGGAGGGGCGTGTCTGCAACTCGCTCTGCAAAACATACGAATATGAGAAAAATAAAATAATAATTTTAATTTAAAAAAGGAACAAACAAAAATCATAAAATAGGGCCACCGAGCCTGGCAACCTGAGTTCCATCCCAGAACCCACATAGCGGAAGCAGAGAATTAACTTTGGCAACTCACTCTGATCTTCACCGCCTGACACACACTCATAAAAACAAAACAAAAAACCCCCAATAACACTTCTACCCAAATTGTGCTCCTCTGGGAAAGCCACCCAGACGATCCGATCTGTCTTTTCTCCCTGCTCTCAAGGCAATCTGACCTTTTTCAGGGAAGCCTTCCCAAATATACACTTTTATAGTTCCTGATGTTTTTGTCTTTTATGACCATATTTAATGGGCACATTTTTATTTCTAAGATAGAAATATTTCAACCCCTCCTTTCTTGATTCTTTGGGATGCTTCTGAGACAAGAGTTGTATTGGTTACTACATGTAGTTGGCACATAAAGTAGATGCTTTGCAGCAGTTATAGACTGGATGAATTAATATTTATGAAGTCACTATAGACTCTGCCTCATGTGTTGAATGTCCATACATACATTTACATCCCTCATAGGTCAGGGCCCTTTTGGAAGTAAACATGGTATCTTCCACGTATTTGGATAACATTTTTCATCTCCACTTAGGATGTGGGGGTTTAGGTTAAAATCACCACTGGAGATTTTATGGATGGCATTTATGGATGCTGCCAAGCCTGATGGCCTGAGTTTGAGCCCTGGAACCTACATGGTGAAAGGAGAGAACTGAATTCTACAAGTTGAGAAGGAATTCCACTCCTACAACTTGTCCTCCAGCCTCTAGCACCATGGCATGCACGCAAACCTGTGTAGAATAAGTTTAAAAATGCGATAGAGAAACTTCACCAATTGCCACTAAAATCCAGGAGAACATGAAGCTCATGAGCACCCCTGTTTTATTACTTCCAGGAATCCTTGGTTGTTAGAATCCTGCTAGGCCTACAACACTGCAGAGTTTGGAATGTCGCTCATCCAAATGACTGTTTCTTTTGGGCTGTCCTTAGCATCCTAGAGAGCTAGCTATTCCTTGCCCACTTCTTTTTTTTTGTTTTGTTTTTTTTTGTTTTTGTTTTGTTTTGTTTTGTTTTTCAAGACAGGATTTCTCTGTGTAGCTTTGCGCCTTTCCTGGAACTCACTCTGTTCCAGGGATGGCCTCAAACTCACAAAGATCCGCCTGCCTCTGCCTCCCGAGTGCTGGGATTAAAGGCATGCACCACCACTGCCCGGCCCCTTGCCCACTTCTATAGCAGACCTAACATCTTGATCAACTGATTTGGAATCTCTTGACTTCACAAAACCCTGTTCTCCACCAATAGAAGAGCTAGGGATATCATCAGACAGCATCTGAGGTCTAGAGGAGAGACTCCTCCACCCTGCTGCAATCACCTCTCTGATGGACCCACCTATGCGTTTTAAAATTGACTTGAATTATGACTTTCTTGGTTCTGCTGCTACAAAACCTCACAAAATCCTTCCAGATTGGAACATGGAAGCTGGGTGTCTTGGTCACTGTTCTATGGCTGTAGAGAGACACCATGACCGAGGCAACTTATAAAATGAAGCATTTAACTGCGGGGCTTGCTTTCAATTTCAGAGTGTTAGTCGGTGATCATGGTGGGAAGCAGACAGACATGGCGCTGAAGGAGTAGCTGAGAGGTTTACATTCTGATCCTCAGGCAGCAGGCAGATGGGAAAGAGAGAGGTGAGGTTGAGGGGACAGGCATGGGATTCTGAAACCTCAAAGCCCATCCTCAGTGACACACTTTCTCCAACAAGGCCACACCCACTCCAAGGCCATACTTCCTGATCTTTTCAAACAGTTTGACTAGGGACCAAGCATTCAAATATATGAACCCATGGGGGCCATTCTCATTCAAACCACCACACTGGAATAACCCAGCTCCATGTGTTCTGGGCTATGGTCACCGAAATTTAACTCCAGAATAAACTATCTCTTCTTTTTGAGGTGAGAGCTGTGTTTCTACATTGGTAGCAACTTAGCCAGGTCTGGAGAGATAAATAGAAATTAATAAACTAACAGATTATGATCATACACACACTCTAAATAAAATGTAATTTGAAAGATATTGTTTTAAAATAATAAAAATTGAGGCAAGGATATAGCTTATAATACAATACTTGTCTTAAATTCATAGGCTCTGGGTTTGTTTGTTTTTTTTAAGATTTATTATTTTAAGCTGGGTGGTGGTGGCACATGCCTTTAATTCCAGCACTTGGGAGGCAGAGGCAGGCGGATCTCTGTGAGTTTGAGGCCAGCCTGGTCTACAAAACGAGTTCCAGGAAAGGAGCAAAGCTACACAGAGAAACCCTGTCTCGAAAAACCAAAAAAAAAAAAAAAAAAAAAGATTTATTATTTTAATTACATACATGTGTCTGTGTATCTCTGTGTGGGTTTATGTATATGAACTCTGGTCCTCTTCAAGAGTATATGTACTTTTAGCCACTGAACTTGCCAGCCCTGGCATTTCTTCATATAAGGCTACTATTGTATCTAACAAAATTAACAGTACTTCTTTGGTATTAATTAATACCTAGTCCCTAACCATTTTTTTTCTTGTTAAAAATCCCATCTACTCTGTATAAGCACCAGCTGGTAACTTTGTTTCTCATGGGGATGAGTTAATCTTTCTGAAACTGCTTTACATGTATATTGAATAAATAAATGTATAGATAACCTTAGGAGTCAAGGTTCTCACTGTCCAGAAGAGAGGTTACATAAGCAAGAAGAAAGATGTAATGAACCCAGTGATACAGGGTTAGAATCTGAGACACCAGTACAGCCTTGTTTAGCTTCATGCTACACAGATGTAAACACACGTACACCTGGGCTAGTGTGCATATGTACGCTATTTGGTGCTATCCCTTGGGTGTGCCTAGACACATGGTACCATTGTAGCACTGAGCACAGGTTGGGTCCAGGTTTGGGTTTCAAAAGGCCATTCTCAGAAGAAGGCAGCCAGAGTTCCTTGGCGAAAAGGCTGGTTCTGCCGCTGAGACAAGGATGGCACATGGTGAGTCTGGGCTTCAAAAGGGCAAGGGTTAACTTGAAAGCGTTCCGATGGTCAAAGCTTGCTTGATTGAGCAACACAATAATAAATAGCTGAAATTACAGGTATGTGCCACTATGCTCCAAAATGACAAGAGGAAGAGGAGGAGGAGGAGTAGAGGAAGGAAGGAAGGAAGGAAGGAAGGAAGGAAGGAAGGAAGGAAGGAAGAAAGAAAAAAAGAAAGAAAGGGAGAAAGAAAGAAAAGAAAGGGAGAAAGAAAGGAAGGCAGGAAAGAAAGAAAGAAAGAAAGAAAGAAAGAAAGAAAGAAAGAAAGAAAGAAAGAAAAAACATTCAATTGAATCATGGCACAAACATCAGACAAGTCCAAATAGAGGGACATTCCATAAAATACCTGGCTAGCCAGGCGGTGGTGGTGCACGCCTTTAATTCTAGCACTCGGGAGGCAGAGGCAGGCGGATCTCTGTGAGTTCAAGGCCAGCCTGGGCTATAGAGTGAGTTCCAGGACAGGCTCCAAAGCTACACAGAGAAACCCTGTCTCGAAAAACCAACCAGCCAAACAAACAAACAAAATACCTGCCTAATTTTCCTTAAAATTGTCAAGGTTATGACAAATGAAGACTTAATAACTGTTGCTGACCAGAGAACACTAATGGGACATGCCATCAAGTTGTAGTGTGGTATACCGGACTAGATCAACAGAAATCACATATGCAGAAAAAGCAAAAGACTCTGAATAGGGTCCAGTATTTAGTTCATAGCAACACACCAGTGCTTGCTCTCTCTCTCTCTCTCTCTCTCTCTCTCTCTATATATATATATATATATATATATATATATATATATATATATATATATATATATATAATCAACCATGTATTTAAGTGGGAGGATATAATTTTTTCTCTCTTTTTTTAGTTAATTAATTTATTTTTCTATTATCAGCTTGATACAGTATAAATTCTTATCTCAATAGTGAAGTGTTTCATTGAGGCTTGCCTAGTAATTGAGTCAAACCAAAACTTATTATAAGCCACAGTCATCCTAGGGTGCCCCCTGCTATATAGCCTCCCTGGTTCTGTGGGTTGCAGTCTGATTGCTTTATATCTAGAATTTAAAATTTCTTTGCTTTATATCTAGAATCCTCTTATGAGTGATACACACCATGTTTGTCCTTCTGGGTTTGGGTTACCTCACTCAGGATGATGTTTTCTAGTTCCATCCATTTGCCTGCAAATTTCACGCTGTCATTGTTTTTCTCTGCTGAGTAGTACTCCATTGTGTCTATGTACCACATTTTCTTAATCCATTCTTCAGTTGACGGGCATCTAGGTTGTTTCCAGGTTCTGGCTATGACAAATAATGCTGCTATGAACATAGTTGAGCATGTATCTTTGTTGTATGATTGAGCCTTCCTTGGGTATGTGCCCAAGAGTAGTATGGTTGGGTCTTGAGGGCTTGCTTTCTTAACATATGCACTACAGATGATGGATGAGGTCTCTGTACTATTTACAACTTTAAGTCTACCATTATTCAAATTTAAGTTTTTACTTAAAAAAAAAAAAAGATGGGAGAATTTTATATGAATGAGTTGGACACAGATAAAAATGTACAGATACCTTGAAAGACAAAAACTGTCAAAATTCATGCAAGATGCAAAGACAACCTGACTATCCCCACATCTATCCAGCTAACCAGCCTCCCACAAAGAAAACCCCAGGCCTAGACGGCTTCACAGATGAGCTTTTCCAAGCGTTTGAGAACAAGCATGCCAGTTCTTTAACAACTACTCCCACAAAACTGAAGAAAAAGAAAAGAGTCCCAAATGATTCTTTGGCTAACTTTACCCAGATACCAAAATCAGAGACCTTACAAGAAGTGGGTCAGTGAGATGGCTTTGATGGTAAAGATGCCTGCTGTCAAGTCTGACCACCAGAGTCTGAGCCCTGAGACCCACAGGGTAAAGGAGAGAACCGACTCCTACAAGTTACCCTGTGACCACGAGCACATGGCCCACGCATTTGAGAACACGCACACGCGCACACACACACACACACACACACACACACACACACACACTAAAAAAAATACCCACACAAATAAAAAAAATAAAGTGTAACAAAAAATGAAAAAGAAAGGTAAAACCAGTTTACTCCCTGTCATAAATATACATGCAAAAATTCATAAAGTTAATTTCAACAAATCAAATCCAATAATATATAAAAGGGCTAATAAACATGAGCAATTTTTCTCTAAGAATATATTGTTGGTTTAACATTAAAAAACATTGTTGTTCATGCAGTGACACATTGAAAAAATCAACACATCAACAGACATTTAAAAAGGCATTTTAGCCGGGCGGTGGTGGCGCACGCCTTTAATCTCAGCGCTCAGGAGGCAGAGGCAGGCGAATCTCTGTGAGTTCAAGTCCAGCCTGGTCTCCAAAGCAAGTTCTAGGAAAGGTGCAAGCTACCCAGAGAAACCCTGTCTCAAAAAAACAAAACAAACAAGCAAACAAAAAGTCAAGAGTATGAAGCTGCCAGACAGGGAAGGCAAAACAGAAACATGTTTTATTTATAGATGTCACTGTCACCTGGGTAGAAAAGCAAATGATTCTGCAAAAAGAAGTCTTAGAACCAGTATGGGCTTTGCACACAGTTGTAGAAATTGAAGAAAACCTAAATCCGTGGGAAAATATACTTTGTTCACGAGATGGAAGACTGAATTTTCAAAAAAGTCAATTCTTGACAAATAGGTGGCTGAGAGAGCAAGAGAAAGTGATTCAGAATTTTACAATGTAAGACCAAAAATATACAGAATACAATATAAAAGCTCCCAAGAAACAAGGTGGCAGGTGGCGCTCAGGCAGAGTCTACCAGAGTATCCAGGGAACGATCTAGGACAAACTGAAAACAGCTATCAGAAACGCAACAGATAGGCTAAAAACCCTGAAAAGAGACCAAACCCGGGGCGGCAGCAACAGCTGCAGCGAAGCCAGGAAAACCCTTCCCCCAGTGCTAGCTGCTTGGCACCTGCATCACACAGAGCAGAGGTTTCAAAGACACGTCTGTGCTGGGGTGGCTCAGCAGCCTGAAATCCTTTTCTCCGGAAAAACTTATCTCCGGAAACTCAAAAGCAAGTATCACAGGATAGACCAAATGCTGAAAGCTGACAGATGGAAACCTGCAAGACCACAGAACAGCAGCGTTAACTCAGATCTGCACAGCATTCCGTGAGCTGAAAAGCTGGCTGGAACCGAAGGATACACTGGAACTTTCACACAGATGCCAAGCATATAAGTGTATGCAGGATATCAACTAGTTAAGACCATAAAAAAAATTCCTGTGTCATATTATAGTTAAAATATAATTATACAGAACAAATAAAGTGTATTGAAAGAGAGAAATTAAATCAACAAGGTTGGTCCATCAAAATAACAGTTGATTTCTCAACGTAAACTTTAAAAGCCAGAAAGATATGGAATGATGCATTTCAAGTTCTGAAAGACCACACACCGTAACCCAGACTGCTAGACCCAGCAAAACCATGTATCATGATTAATGGACAAAGTAGAGCATTCCTTGATAAAAGTGGGCTAAAGGAATCTATGGTCTCTAAGCTAGCTCCACAGAGCAGCATACTGGAAGGAAGTTTTAAAAATAAGGGAAATAATAAACACACCCATGAGGCTACAGGGGAAAAAAAAAGATGTTAGAACAGTGTTTAAGCAAATGAGGACTAGGAAAACACCAAACACTAAAAAATGACAGCAATTAATGTACATCTTTTAAATAGTATTTCTACTCATGGTCTCAATTTCCCCAGAAAACAGACTAGAGACCCGGGGAGATGGCACACTGTTTGAGAGTACTTGTGACTTTTGCAGAGGACCTGAATTTGATTCCCACCTCCCACATGGCAGCCCACAACCATCCACAAGTCCAGTTCCAGAGGATTTGATGCCCTTTTCTGACCACCATGGGCACCAGGCACATACATGGTACACATACATAAATGCAGGCAAAACTCATACACATAAAATAAAAATAAATCTACATTTTTTTTTCTTAAAAGACATAGTCTAGCAGAGTGGCTTAAAAACAGGATACATATATTGGTTGCCTTGAAGAAACACACCTCACTGCCAAAGGTAGACACTATCCTAGGTAGCAGGACAGAAAAGGCTACAAGCAAATAGATCTAGGAAACAAACAGCCATCACTATTCTGATATCTGACAGAATAGACTTCAAACCAGATTATTCAGAGGAGATTAAAAAAGGGAGAGCATCTCACATCAGTTAACGGAACAATCATAGAATAGCAAGCATAGATTTGCTCAATATCATAAATACTACTAGGTGTAAAGTCACAGTTAGCCCCAGTGTAGTGGACGACTTTAATACCCCATTCTCAGCAACAGACAGATCATCTGGTTAAGATTAATAATGTCATAGGTCAAATTAACTTAACAGACATCTACAGAATATTTCACTCAAACACTGCAGAATACACATTCTTTTCAGTACTCTGTGGAACTTTTTCTAAAACATCATATATATACACATATGTTTTATCATATATATGATCTTTTAGAGAAAGTATATATGTGTGTGTGTGAATATATGCACACATATAAAACATATATATGATGTTTTAGAGAAAAAATATATGTATGTATGTATGTATGTATGTTTTTGAGACAGGGTTTCTCTGTGTAACAACCTTAGCTGTCCTGGAACTCTCTTTGTAGACCAAGCTGACCTGGAACTCACAGAGATCTATCTGCCTCCGCCTTCTGAGTGCAGCTAAAACATCATATATTATGACACAAAGAAAGCTTCAGCATTAAATAACTTTTTTTAAAAAAATTACTTATCATGTATACTGTATTCTGCCTGCATGTATGTCTGCATGCCAGAAGAGGGCACCAGATCTCATTACAGATGGTTATGAGCCATCATGTGGTTGCTGGGAATTGAACTCAGGACCTCTGGAAGAGCAGCCAGTGCTCTTAATTTCTGAGCCATCTCTCCAGCTCCCTTAAAATAACTTCTCGTATTCTATATGACTGTGCTAGTTAGTTTTTTGTCTGCTTGACATAGTGAGAGTCATCTGGGAAGAGGGAACCTCAATTGAGAAAATGCTTCCATCAGATTGGCCTGGAGACAAATCTGTGGGGCACTTTCTTGATTAATGATTGATGTGGGTGATGATGCTCCTGAGAAGGTGGTCTTGTGTTGAATGAAAAAGGAAGCTAACTAAGCCATGGAAAGCAAGCCAGGAAAGACTATTCCTCCATGGTCTCTGCTTCAGGTTCCAGTCCTTCAGTGATGGGCTGTGAGCGGGACATGTAAGCCAAATAAACCCTTCCCTCCCACATGCCTTTTGGTTATGATGAACAGTAACAGATAATAAACTAAAACTGACCAGACTGGAACAAAGCCAGAAACCAACAGCAAAAACAATGAAAGAAAACTCACAAACTCAAGGAGATTAAACAATACACTACTGAGCGAGGAATGGATCACTGAAGAAACCAGAAAGAACATACGAAGGAGTCCTGGGCACTGCTCCAGCTGTGGCAGGCCTCAGTACAGTCCACACGATGCTGGTGCTCCCAGGGTACAGAATTAGAGAACGGTGGGGTCATGGAGGCTTCCACCTAGATTTCAAAGGAGGGCCAGGCAGTCGGTGACAGAATCAGAAACCACCGAGGCAGCCTCTGAGAGTGTGACATGTGAAGCTGTGAAAGTGAATTCGAAGATGCAATGGGAAGCTGCGGAGCTGGAGATGCCGGAAATGTAAGAATGCCTGCTGAGGAAGGATGCAGGCAGCAAGTTCAAGAGAGACTTCACGTGGCCCACGATAGAGAGCCATAGGGGAAGGATCGCTTAGGACCTCTGGGGTCCATGTGCCATGCTACAGGTCTCAAATGCTACCCATGAAGTTACAGGATTTAATGTCTGTTTGGGCTTGCGTTAATTCAAGACTTTCTAGTCCTCTATTCTGCCCTTTTGGGATAGGGATGCTTACTCGGCACCATTGTATATTGGAAGTATATAATTTCCTTTCTGGTTTTACAGGAATTCATAGCTATGAGTTTTCCTGGAGTCTCCAAAGAGACGTTTAACAGACTTTTGAACAATGTTAGAACCATTAGTACTGTAAGTACTCTTGAAGATGGGCTGGATGGGGGTTTATATTTTGAAATGCACATGAGATTTTGGTGGTTAGGGGTGGGCTGTTAAGTCAGAGCTGGGACATGGTTACCAGCTTGTGAGCTTTTGTGATATGACTGAATCCCGACAGCTCTGACATGATCAATGGAGTAATCCTGTGATGGATGTACATGATGACATTATTAGTAGGCAGTGGAAGTAAGAAGTGAGGTTGAGAAAGTGTGGCAGCATTTCTTTTTTCTTCCCTTCTCTTCTTTTCTTTTTTTGAGACAAACTCTCACTGCATATTCCTGGCTGACCTGGAACATGCTATGTGTATCAGGATGGCTGCCTCTGCCTCTCAAGTATGGGGATTAAAGGTGTGCACCACCATGCCCTGGTGAGGTCTGTATCTTGCCCTGTCTTGCTTTTGTATTCTCTTCCTCTGCTTCTGGCCTCCTAAGATGAAGGCCATCCTCTGCCCCATGTTCTCTCTGTGACTTAGTTACCCTTTATGGCTATGATAAGATACCATGATTTTATAAAAGAGTTTAATTGGGGCTATGGTCTCAGAGGATTAGAGCCCATGATGACAGAGCAAAGGCTCGGCTGAAGGAGCAGGTAAGAGCTCACATATTGATCCACACTAGGAGGCAGAGAGTACACAGGGAATGATGGGAGGCTTTTGCAGCCTCAAAGCCTGCCCTGTGACACATCTCCTCCAACAAGGCCACTTCTCCTAATCCTTCCCAAATAGTTCCACCAACCCAGCACCCAGCATTCACTCACGTAAGCCTACAGGGTTGTTTTCATCCAAACCACAGTACCATCTGTGACATTCTGCCCAACTGTGTGGGACCCAGCTGAAATCAGAAGCTAAAATAAAACTTTCTTTCTTCAAGTTGTTCCTTCGAGATGTTGTCACAGCGATGCCCAAGAAGCTAAATACTAGCTTTTGTTTGTTTGTTTTGGTTTTGAGTTTTCTGATTAGATATCACAACAAGTTATGGGGGCACCAGTAAATTAAATTATGTATAAGTAATTTTACATAGGTGAAATGTAGCACCTAGAGCCACAACTAAGATGTCTACACAAAAAGATACATTGGAAATAAACAAATAAATAAAAATGGAATCCTGGGGGATGGAGAGGTGACTCATCAGTTAAGAGTCCTCTCTGCTCTGCAGAGGTCGGGGATTCAATTCCAGCACCCACATAGGTGACTCTCAATCATCTGTAACTCCAGTTACAGGGGATCTGAGGCCCTGTTCTGGCCTCCCTGGTTACCAGCATGCACACGGTCCACACACATACATGTAGGCAAAACATTTAAACACATAAAATAATAATTAAATATTTTCAATGAAATCTTAAAAAGGATTTAAATAGTCCCTCAATAATCACTTAGATACAAAGTATCCCTCAAAAAGCTCACGACTGTCCAGCGTCTTAATTTATTAAACATTTCATCTTCCCTTTCTACCATAGTCCCCTCCTAATCCTAATTAAAACTTCCAAATGTTAGTCCTATTCCTCGGGTGTCTCTTTCATTTCTTGTGTGTGTGTGTGTGTGTGTGTGTGTATGTGTGTGAGTGTGTGTGTGAGTGTGTGTAGGGGGTTACTGAAAACTGACCGTAGGGCCTGTGCATACGCATGTGTTCTACAACTCCAGCCTATTCTCTGTATGTTTGTTGTTTGTTTTCAAGACAGGGTTTCTCTGTGTAGCACTGGCTGTGCAGGAACTCGCTGTGTAGACCAGGCTGGCCTCCAACTGATCAGCTTGCACCAAACCCCAAGCCCAAAAGTAGTGTACCATCACCACCTGGCTTTGTATATTTACTTTCTCTCTCTCTTTCCCTCCCTCCCTCCCTCCCTCCCTGGCAGTGCTTTATATTTTAACATTTAAGTGAGGCTAGTTTCCCACCACGTAGGACACTGAAAGCTTTTTCTAGGATATTCTTGTTTGCTTAGGTTTTTTTCCTTTGATTTTTTTTGAGACATGGTTTTGCTGTAGCCCAGGATATCCTGAAACTTGCTATCTAGAGTACACTGATCTAAAAACAAAACAAAAAATTGAAAACCAGTGCAGTAGAAAAGTCTATTCTTTCCCTCTTTTTTTCAGTTTTTTTCTTCTTTTCCTATCTCCGCTTGTCCCCCACTCTCTTTTTCTTTCTGGGGTAGGGCCTTGAGTGTCTCAGGCTGCAACTAGATATGTAGCTGAGGATAACCCTGAGCTCTTGATCTTCCTGCCTCACCCTCCCAGGTGCAGGAATCACAGCCACGCAGCCACGAGGCTGAGTTCGATTATTCAACCAAAGAAAGGTAAACTTTTTCTGGAGAGCTGACTGTTCGGAGTTTATAGCCAATCCGCCTCTATCCATGTAACTTCTTAGTTTTTCTATTTCTGACGTATGCTGTACTTTCAAAGCGCCCACTATTTTAATTTCATTTTAGATCATGTCAAAGCTTCCATGGCTTTGCGACCGCATTTTCTCTTGTTTTGGGGTCGTTTGTTGGGACATTCAAGGGCTCATTTTCACCTCCGAGCGTCCCCAGTCCACAGGACTACTTCGAAGCCCTCCTTGGCTTCTCAGTCCACAGTAGGAAGGCCCTTGCTAGGGAGCCGGCCTGGGTGCTTCTGCGGCTGCGCAGAAGGCTCAGCGGCCCCGCCCCACGGCTGGCCCCGCCCCACGGCTGGCCCCGCCCCACGGCTGGCCCCGCCCCACGGCTGGCCCCGCCCCACGGCTGGCCCCGCCCCACGGCTGGCCCCGCCCACGCCGCGCGCTGGTTCGGTCTGGCGTGCGCCAGCTTGGCTGGCGGCTTCGCGCCTGGAGGCCGTGCCGGAAGGCGGCTGTTTGCTTTCCCGCCGTTTCCAGGGCCTCGTGAGAGAACCGGATGGTCTGAGCTCTGAAGCGCGGGATCCCGAGCTGGTAGGGACGCGAGCGAGACAGGCGAGCTGGAGGCCGCGGCCTCCCTCGGGCCTCTGCCCCAGCCAGTCAGGGCCGCCCAGTACTCTGGAGAAGGAAGGCGCGACTGGAACCCGAGCGCTGGTGCTGTGCGAACGGTTTAGTCGGGTTTATTATTGTTGTTATTTATTTATTTATTTTTTTGTTTAAGACAGGTTCTCACTACCTAGCCCCGGCTGTCCAGGACCTCGCTGTATAGACCAGGCTGGCCCCGAATTCACAGCGACCCTGCCTGCCTCTGCCTCTTGAATCCTGGGGTTCAGGCATGTGCCATCTCACCCTACTATTTATTTAGTAAATTAAAGGAAGTTTTACATTATTGGTGAGGTGGCGTGGGGGGCGTGCCCATGGGAATAACGAGGGGAGGACAGAAGGCAGCCTGTGGGAGTCTGTTCAACCTGTGGGTCCCAGGTATCAAACTCGCGTGACCAGGACTAACACGCAGCACCATTACCCGCCTGCCCTCAGTAGTTTTTAAATTTTTTCTATCATAAATCTTAAGTGGCGGATTTTGTTTTTTTTTTTTTTTTAACTGAGACAGGGTCTCACTATGTAACTGGCTTTGAACCCACAGAGGTCCGCTTGCTTCTGCCTCCTGAGTTCTGAACCAAAGGTGTGTGTCACCTCGCTGGGTAACTGACAGAATTTTTAAGGTGCGTAGTATCCCCCATTCACTTAGTAAGCTTCTACGTAACCTGGAACTCTAAAAATGAAGAATTGTTGAGAGAAAAGGATTGTGGTAGGGAAATGGTAACTTGTTTTATTTTTCCAATTTAAAGGATTAAATTAGCCGGGCGGTGGTGGCGCACGCCTTTAATCCCAGCACTTGGGAGGCAGAGGCAGGCGGATCTTTGTGAGTTCGAGGCCAGCCTGGTCTACAGAGCGAGATCCAGGAAAGGCGCAAAGCTACACAGAGAAACCCTGTCTTGAAAAACCAAAAAAAAAAAAAAAAAGGATTAAATTAAATGGGGTTGGGGATTTAGCTCATTGGTAGAGCGCTTGCCTAGCAAGCGGAAGGCCCTGGGTTCGGTCCTCAGCTCTGGAAAAAAAAAGGATTAAGTTAATAAATCTTATTAAATAGCATATTCATAGTCAACATATTTTGTTGTGTTGTTTATAGTTCATCGCTTTATTTTTCAAATGTCAGTTTCTTCATTTAAAAAAATCCTACAGCCTAGTCTATAAAGTGAGTTCCAGAACAGCCAGGGCTACACAAGAGAAACGCTATCTTGAAAAACAAATAAAGCCCACAAAGTGGCTAACACGATGCTCAGGGGGTAAAGGTGGTTGCCATTTCTGTGGAACTCATGATCCCCAGAATCAACTTGGTAGAAGGAGAGAACCAACTCCCAAAAGTTGTCCTAGAACCTCCACACTTGCCTGTGGCACATGTTTGCTCCACCCACCAAATATTCATTTTTTGAAATCCCACATAATCATTCATTTGGTTATATACCTAAGTTATATAAAAATAGCTGTCGCTGCTGGGCCTTTAATCCTAGTGCTCAGGAGACAGAGGCAGGCAGATCTAAGTTTGAGGCCAGCCTGGTCTATAGAGTTCTAGGACAGCCAGAACTACACAGAGAAACCCTGTCTTGACAAACAAAACAAAAATTGCTGTTGTCAGGAAAAAAAACAGAATCATATCATACAAATTATGGTATGATTACCATGTGAACCCAAGGGCTCTATAATGTAGGAGCATGAATTTTCCACAGAATCAGGAGACTTGAGTTCTAATCCCAGGATTGCCAGTAAAGATGGAACTTTGGACAAGTTGGCTAGTTAGAGTTATATTTAATGTATGTCTTCTGAAAAAGAAAAAAAAAGATGAATCTGGTCAAAACATGACTTTACACCTTCCAGACCTGTGGCTGAGTTTCTGGGGAGTAGAAGGTGTGTATAAACCGAGACTATTATCACTCAACTGATTGTTTCCCTTGTATAAAGGGTGTCCAAGTAACTAACGTGTGTTCTTCTGATCCACTACTCTCTGCTGGCTCCTTTCTCTGCCCTATTACAGGAAACCTAATACAGATGTGGGCTGGGCCTGGGGCTCAGTGGTAAAGTACTTGTTTAATGTTTACGAGGCTCCAGGTTTGATTCACAGCGCCACACAAATATGGTGGCATGTTTTCATTTTTAAAGATTGTTTTTCTATTTACAAATTGGAATATGAGTTAAGCTAGAAAATGTAGAAAACAAAAATGAAAGTAAAGGCAGACCCATAAATACAAATACAACCTTACCACTCCACGAAAAGAAAAGCCTGGTTTCTGTCTTCCTATGTCTTTCTATTTTTACACAAACACACATGCATGCACGTGAATGTTTGATGACATCTAGTGAATGTAGTTTGCTGACTTTTTTCCTTGTGTTATATGTATACCCCTACAGACAAATAGAATGCCCACAAATTTGTTCCCACATCCATTAAACTATCAAAAGTTAAGCGAACAGTGTTATGTCAATTTTGGAACAGCTATAATTATATTATGCTCTACATTCTTCGTATTCTTTCTCTGCTCCAGAATGGATTGGTTTCATTGCAACCAGTGTTTCCGAAAGGATGGGGCCCATTTCTTTGTCACCAGTTGTGGCCATATTTTCTGTAAAAAGTGTATGACTCTGGGTGAGTGGCTTCAATTTATCCCAAAATTTTTTAACTTAGATATAATAGGTAGCCATTTCTCTGTGTGATGTAGAATAAAAATCACTTGGTAGGCATCAGTGATACTGTGGATACTATAGGCAGCTGCCCATTTTGGAAATTAAAAGAATCCATTGGTAAAAGAGTGAAGCTATGCAATTTAGCAAATGTGTTACTCTTCAATGTTTTGAGTTGTGTCAGGAAAAGCCATAATGAATGAAGAATTATGTTAATATCTTAGAGTCTAATAAGCAATTTCCTATGCATTTCTTTATTTGGCAGTGCTGAGTATAGAACCTAGGGCTTTGCACATGCTAGGCAAATGCTCTACTAGGGAGCTACATTCCAGGCCCTATACAATTTAAAAAATTAAATTACAATGTCTATTTTCAGTAAACAAATTTTTAAAATAGTTTTTGTTTTTCCTGTTTTTTTTTTTTTTTAAGATTTATTTATTATTATACAGTGTTCTGTCTGCATGTATGTCTGCAGGCCAGAAGAGGGCACCAGATCTCATTATAGATGGTTGTGAGCCACCATGTGGTTGCTGCTCTGGAATAGCAGTCAGTGCTCTTAACCTCTGAGCCATCTCTCCAGGCCCTTCCTGTTGTTTTTGAGGCAAAAATCTTACTATAGAGCCTTGACTGTCCTTGAATTCACAATCATCCTGCCTCAGCCTCCCAAGTTCTGGGATTTCAGATATATATCATCATACCCAGCCACCAGTACCAGTTTTATGTAATCTTCACCACAGTCCTTGGTAGTAATTACTGGTAGCACTATTTTACAAATGAGGAAATTATCTCAGAGAATAAATAATTGCCAACTTCTTGCAATGCAAGTTTTAGAAAGGAAACTTGAAGACCACGTGGAGCATGGTGGCACATGCCTTTTAATCCCAGCTCTTGGGAGGCAAACTCAGGCAGATCTTTGAGTTTGAGGCCAGCCTGATTTAGTGAGGAGTTTCAGACCAGCCAGAGCTACAAAGGAAGACCCTGTGTTAAAGAAAAGGAACTTGTTTTGGAGTGTTGGGAAATGAACCCAGGGTCTCTGGAATGCTAGACAAATACCCTGTAAAAATCACTGAGCTACACCACCAATCCTAACTATTTGTTTTATTAATGTGAAAACACTTAGGAGGTCTGGGTGAGCTCACATGGTAGTATATCACTATAGCTACTGGGGAGGCTCAGTCAAGAGGGTTGGTTACTTGAATACAGGAGCGAAAGGCCAGTCTGGGCAACATACAGATCCTATCTAAGACTAATAACAGTGACGAAAACTCGGTAAATTATCTAAATCCCAGAAGAGAGAATTTACCCTACTTAGGACAGGGTGCTTTGATCAAGGAAAACAGAAGACATGCTGCTGCAGTAGGTTTTGGACAACAAACTGGAGTTTGCTGAGTTTCACAAAGATCATTCAAATTTAAAACAGTGGGGTCTGGATAGATGGCTCAGTGGTTAAGAGCACTTGCTGCTCTTGCAGAGGACCTGGGTTTGGTTTTCAGTACCCACATGGTGCCACACAACCATCTGTAAGTCTAATTCTAGGGAATCTGATGCCCTCTTGTGGCCTCTACACACCTCATGTGGCACACATAGATACATGCAGGCAAACACTCATGTATGTAAAATAAAAACACATCTTATAAAAAAATTGCAACAGTAGCATGTGTAATGACATGTCATTAAACTGCAGTGCAGATGCTTCCACAGAGTTGAGATTATACAGAGAAAGGCAAAAATGGTGAAAGATGAAGCTAAAGAGGTAGGCAGTATAAAATGATAGAAATTTCTGTCCACCAGGGTAAAGATCCTGAACTTACCCTGCTGATTCTAGAGAGCTGTAGAAGTTTGTTTTTCTTTTAAGTGGAATGTTTTTCACTTGCTAACTTATACTGAGAACAACATGGAGGACAGACTGGGAAAGAAACTTTATTCCCCAAGGAAAGACTAGTCGGATTAAATAGTATCTGGAGAACTTTTCCCCGTGTGACTCTCATGACCCTTTTGAGTTATCTGCTGATGCAATGAGACTTTTCACTATGGTGACAGCAGCTCACTTTGGAGTGATTGTCTCTGAAGCATAAAGCCATGTAATGCTTTTTCCTGACATGGCATTTATCTTTTTTTTTTAATGGATGAACACAGGGTCTTATGCATGGTAAACAAGTACTCTGTCACTGAGCCTCATCCCCAGCCCTGTGGTATTTAATCATCGGCACCACTACTAATACTGCTTTTTATAAGGAAAGCTTAGAAATTTTACACTTTGCTTCTTTCAGATTCATTAATTGAAAAGTAGAAGACCATCAAAGCAAGATCTAGGAATATTAGCAAGGTGACAGCTGGGTGGGGTAACTCAGGAGCCAGCCTCTTACAGTGCCCAAGGTGTGCCTACTGTCAGGCAGAGAGGCTTAAAAAGAGTCATGTGCTGGAAAGGTGGCTCAGTGGTTAAGAGCACTGGCTGCTCTTCTAGAGAACCCAGGTCCAATTCCCAGCACCCACATGGAGACTCACAACTGTCTGTAACTCCAGTTCCAGAGGATCCGACACCTCTGCTGGTTTCCTCAGGCACCATACATGCACACAGTACACAGGCATACATGAAGGCAAAACATTCATAAGTAAATCTTTTTTAGAGAGTCACCTAAAGGGAAAATCATTGGTACTCTTGTATTCATCCCAGAACACTTGCAAATGTATTCCAGTGCTTCTGTTGGCACATAGATCCTACCAGTAAATGCCACTAGTCTCAATATTCAGAAGCTGAGACAGGAGGATTGCTACAAGTTCCAGGCCAGCCTGGGCTACATTTACAGACCTTGTCTCAAAAACAAAGAAAGGGGGCTGGAGAGGTGGCTCAGAGGTTAAAAGCATTGGCTGCTCTTCCAGAGGTCCTGAGTTCAATTCCCAGCACCCACATGGTAGCTCACAACCATTTATATTCTGGCAGGCAGGGATATATGCAGGCAGAACACTATATATAATAAATAAATAAATCTTTTTTAAAAAAGAAAGAAAGGAAAGGAGAGAGAGATAAGCACAGTGCAAAGCCTCATACTTCAGCATATTTGTTTGTTTGGAAATACTGATTTAGAGAACAGAGATTAAGTTAATCTCTTTTTTTTGTTTGTTTTTTGTTTTTTGTTTTTCGAGACAGGGTTTCTCTGTGTAGCTTTGCGCCTTTCCTGGAACTCACTTAGTAGCCCAGGCTGGCCTCGAACTCACAGAGATCTGCCTGGCTCTGCCTCCTGAGTGCTGGGATTAAAGGCGTGCGCCACCACCGTCCGGCTTAAGTTAATCTCTTAATGATAATCAAAATTTAGTTAAGAACCTATTTCTTTTCTTGCTAGCTTACTTGACAGTTATCACATACTTTAGGAAAAATCTTACCTCCTGCTTTTGAGAACAAATATTTTTCCCCTTTTCTCTCAGAAAAATGTGCTGTGTGTGGAAGTCATTGCAAGCACCTGGCTCTTTCTGATAATGTAAGTTTTTACCCTCGTCACAAACTGCCTCATCCAGTCCCTGGACAGTAAGTAGGAAGTATATACACAGATGAGAAACAAATTTGAAGATAGCAGTTGTAAAAAATAGAGTTATTTTATTCTGTTGTCAGTATCTTCTTTCATTTTTGCTGTGAATATTCTCACTGTGTGTCTTACTCTCTTCATAGTTAAAGCCTCAAGAGAAGAAGTTCTTCAAAAGTCCTGTAGAGACAGCTTTGCAGTGTTTTAGTCACATCTCTCAGGTATGAGAACCAAAATGAAGAAAAGTTCTTCCTGCTGTAAGCTCAAGGCCACCTAGGCCATGTAGTGAGTGTATCTGGGTACGGAGAATTCCTGTTGTTTTCTCTATGTAGTCCTAGCTGTCCTGGAACTCATTCTGTAGACCAGGCTGGCCTTGAACTTAGAGATCTACCTGCCTCTGCCTCTGCTGGGATTAAAGGTGTGTGCCACCACTACCACTACCACTACCACTACCACCACCAACCACCACCACCACCACCACCACCACCACCACCACCACCACCACCACCACCACCTGGCAAGGCATTACTCTTTAAAATGTCTTGTACACAGTGGAAAGAAATTGCTGTCTTTATTTTCTTCCCTGATACAAATCTCTACCAGTTAACTTTTTACTAACCAAGAATCTATGGTATGCTGTCAAAAACCACAATCTAGTTGAATCTTGCTTTGTAGTTCCTACTTCTAATAACCAGTTCCTGTGACTAAAAAGTGCCCTAAGGGACTTATCGTCTTTCTCTGCAGATACATTTTCTTTTCTTTTTTTTTAAGGAGGTGGGTGGGCATGGTGGTACATGACTTTATTTTTTTTTATTTTTATTTATTTATTTTTTTTCTGGAGCTGGGGACCGAACCCAGGGCCTTGCGCTTGCTAGGCAAGCACTCTATCACTGAACTAAATCCCCAACCCCGATACATTTTCTTAAAAATTGCATATGTTGGCCTGCAAAGACTGACTTGATAATTTCACTTATGACCTTTGCTTATAGATGTCTTTTTCTTTTCATTTTTCAGTAACCTTTGCAATAATATTTAACTTTATTTGGAGTTAACAACTAATTGCTCGAATGTTAGGAAATATTTGTCTTTTCCTGATGCTTTATATGTTGGTAAATGATTGATTGACATGATCAGGAATAGTTGAATATAGCAGAAGTTAGAGAAAAGGCAGTGTAATTATTTGAGAGAGTTCACAAGTTATGAAGACTTGGCTGTTGCTAGAGTTTTCCTGCCTGGCCCACAGTCAGGACAAATCTCTTTCACCTGCCAGTCCCCCAGCCACTCAGACCCGACCAAGTAAACACAGAGACTTATATTGCTTACAAACTGTATGGCCGTGGCAGGCTTCTTGCTAACTGTTCTTACAGCTTAAATTAATCCATTTCCATTAATCTATGCCTTGCCACATGGCTCGTGGCTTACCGGTGGCATCTTCACATGCTGTTTGTCATGGTGGCGGCTGGCAGTGTCTCTCTGACTCAGCCTTCCACTGCCCAGCTTTATTCTCCTCCTTGTCCCGCCTACACTTCCTGCCTAGCCAACGGCCAATCAGTGTTTTATTGATTAATCAGCAACACATTTGCCATACATCCCACAGCACTTGGCTTTTTTAAGATTCCACTCTAGTTCTTTGCTGAGATGATTTTTTTTAGCATTATGGGATACTTCTCTTGGCATGCTTCTTTAGACTTTATCAGGCTGGAGAGATGGCCAAGAAGACAGCCTGAGTTCAATCTCTGGAACACACATGATGGAAGGATTATACTGCCTCACAAAAGTTGTTCTCTTACCTCTGTGTGCATGCATGCATGCGTGCTTGTGCACACACAATAAATATGTAATTAAAAAAGATTTTATCACTTCTTTATTGTTATTGTGCTGGTTATTAGACCCCAGGCCCTCTGCATGCTTGGCAAGTGCTCTGCCACTATTGTCCTTTTTTATTTGACTGTTGTCCTCAGTGAGTAGCCTCTGTCTCTCTGTCTCTCTGTCTCTGTCTCTCTGTCTCTGTGTGTGTATGTGTGTATTAGTGGAGGGGTCATTTCGTACCACAACAAGAATGTGGGACAACTTGCAGGCGTCATTTCTCCACTCTTTATACTACTTGGGTGCTGGGGATCAAATTCCTGTCATCAGGTTTAATGGTCTGTGCCTTTTCCTACAAGTCATCTCTCTAGCCTGAAGGCAAGGTCTCTTTGTGTTCCAGAACTCACTACGTATGTATGAGGATGACCTTATATTTCTGCCCCTCCTTCCCTACCTGAATGCCGAGAATACAGTAACATGTTACCACTCTAGATGTTCATGTGCTGGGGACAGAACCCAGGGTCTTATACCCTCTACCGACTGAGCTCCAGCCCCAGCATAACCCCCACACACACACCTTTTTTTTTTTTTTTTTTTTTTTTAAGGAAAGAACCTCACTTTGTAGGCTACTAGCCTTGAATGCATGATCCTCTTGCCTCTACCTCCTGAGTAATGGGATTACAAGCATGTACCAAAACCACACTTGGCCTTGATATTCTTTTCCTTATTCTTTTGTGTGGTGTGTTGTTGGGAGTTGAACCCAGAGTCCCACATATACCAGGCAATGTTCTCTACCAGTATCAGTTCTTATTCTTTAGAGAATACAGGTTTTCTTTTCTTTTTTTTTCTTTTTTTTTTTTTTTTTTGAGACAGGCCTCATCATAGCCCAGGTTGGCTTTGAACTTCCTAGATAGCCAAGGATGACTTGAACTCATGATTATTCTTCCTCCATTTCCAAAGTGTTAGGATCATAGGCAAGGCCCACCACAACCAGCTTGAGTGTACCTTTTCTAAACATGGAAGTTATCATCAGTGTTTGCCCAGTCCCCAGTGTTAACTCTGGAAATAGAGTAAACAGAACTAAAGCTTTGGCTGTGTGCTGTCTTAGTCACTTGGATGAGCCATTATATTTGAGATACTACATTTAATGTTGTGAGTAGATGAAATCCAGCTGAGACTCAAGTAGAAATGTAAAAGGTCACAGGAACAAGAAAAAGAGCAGAACTTTGGTTAATATTTAAACCCACAGCTAGTTAATAATCAGTCAAGAAATTATGTATAGTCTGAATCTTAACCTGCCTAATCATGGGACCAATTATACATGGTCAAATAATCAAGGTAAAATAAATAGAAAGGGTCAGTTAATCATCACTTTAGTGAAGGGTTGGTTTGGTGAAGTCAGCAGTCTGGAAATGTATTTTCCTGATCTGTGAAGTTGAATAACTGTGTCACTCAAGCTTCTGCTTAGTTTCTTTCTCCAGAAGGATCTTCCCTGGCATCTCCTTTCCCTCAAACCCCCCAAACCTCCCACCCTGGCATCTTAGAAGCAGCTCCAGCACCCTCTGTTTCTTGTGTTATTTCTCATCATAGCTCCTGTCTGTACCATTGTCTTGTGTATTTGTTTATTATCTGAATCCTTCACTGAAATATAGCTCTATGAGTACAGACATTTGGTCAGTTTTGTTTGTTGTTTTCTTTGAATAGTTTCTAATATGGAATGAACATCCAAAACATTGTCTTTAAATGAATGAATGGACTATTGCTCTAAATGTACATTTTTGTTCTCTGTAATGACTCAACAAGGACATTTTTTCTGCTCTGTGCTAGTTGTTGATAAAACTGCCTGTTTTGAATGCTTGACTCTCCTCTAAACCTTTCAAGGGAATTGAAGAGTCTGTAAGGACCAGTGAGTTTACTTCTGTGCCTAGACCATAGACCCCCACCTTTATCCACAACTAGGCACCTTTCAAATGCATGCAGTATTGTTCCTTCTCTAGTAAAGCCTTCCATGGTTTCTGTAGCACAATTTTTTGTTTGTTTGTTTTTTGTTTTTAGAGACAGGGTTTCTCTGTGTAGCTTTGCACCTTTCCTGGAACTTGCTTGGTAGCCCAGGCTGGCCTCGAACTCACAGAGATCCACCTGGCTCCGCCTCCTGAGTGCTGGGATTAAAGATGTGTGCCACCACCGCCTGGCCACAATTTTGTCGTTTGTACCCTTTGTACCCTACATTGCTTTTTGTTGTTGTTTTTTTTTTTTTCTTCAAGACAGGGTTTCTCTGTGTAGCTTTGGTGCCTGTCCTGGATCTCACTCTGTAGACCAGGCTGGCTTCGAACTCACAGAGATCCGCCTAGTTCTGCCTCCCGAGTGCTGGGATTAAAGGCTTGAGCCACCACCGCCCGGCAACATTTACTTTTCTTTTAAGTGAAGTTACACCATTGGAGTGTTTTGAACAAGGAAATGACATTTTATGCTGCATAATTTTAAAGAGAATGTGGCTGTTGAGTGACTAGGCCATAAATAGGATAAGAGTAGAGGCAGGGAGACCAATCAGGAGGGAGAATTCTAAGCAGACTGTTTGCACTGAATCAGTGGTGGCAGCAGAAAGGTAAAAGGCATGGAGGTTATAGCTCAATGACAGAGGCCTTTCCCAGCAAGCAGAGAGGCCTGGGGTTGATTCTCAGGCAACACACACACACATACACACCACACACACACACACACACACACACACACACACACACACACACCACGAGAGAAGGTCATTATTTCTGTTTTGTGTTCTGAAAGCTCAAGGACAATTTTATTAATGTTTAAGAAAAAAACATAGTACAGGTTAGGTGAAAATACCAGCAGCTGCCAGGAGAAGGTAGAGAAAAAGTAATGGTTTTTGAGTTAGGCATTAGAAATAGACAGCTTATTTTTAAAGGGGAGGGGCTGGAGAGATGGCTCCGTGACTAAGAACACTTATTCTTGCAGAAGATCTAGGTTCAGTTCCCAGCACCCACACGGTGGCTCACAGCCATCCGTAACTCCAGTTCCAGGGGTTCAAACCCACTCTTTTGACCTCACAGGCATATACACAGCACACATATATTCAGGCAAAACATTTATACACAAATAATAAATGAGTAAATAAATAAATAAATAAATAAATAGGAAGGGTTAGAGAGATGACTCAGTGGTTAAGAGCACTGGCTGCTCTTCCTGAGTTCAGTTCTTAGCACCTACAGGGTGGCTCACAACCATCTGTAATGGGATCTGATTCCTTCTTCTGCCATGCAGGTGCACATGCAGATAGAGTACTCATACATAAAATGCATAAATAAATAAACCTGAAAAATAGTAACTAAACAAATAAATAAATGGGAAAGCACTCCCAGGAATGGATTTAGGCTAGGGAGCTAAGGAAAGCCCAAAAGATGGCTTTTTTTGTGGGGAGGGAGGGTTGGGGAAGAGAAGTTGGTTTTTGTTTTTTGTTTGTGTGTGTGTGTGTGTGTGTGTGTGTGTGTGTGTGTTTTGTTTTGATTAAGACAGGTTCTTTCTATCTAGCTATGGCTGTCCTAGAACTCAATATGTAGGCCAGGGTAGCTTTCAGCTCACAGAGATCCCCCTTCTAAAGGTGTGCAACTCTACCCCTGGAAAATAATTTAGTTTTTAAAGAGTGAGGAAGTGATGCTGCTGGTGCAAAGTGAGAAAAAGTTTTGCCTTGTTTTGATTGTTTCCTCAAAAATGTACAACCATTTCTTTCTGGCTGATTTTCTTCTTGATCTGCCAGGAAGATATGGGCACATTAGATGCCCATTAGATGCTTCTCAGAAATCCAAGTGGAAAAGTCAAGAAGACTAAGCTCATTCTGGAGCTCAGGGCATAAGAAAGGAGTGAGATGTAAGTTCATATCCTGTCAGAAAATAATGTTTAAAGCCTATAGGGGTGATTGAGGGGTGTGGTTCAGTGGTAAGATGTATACTGTCTTCAATGTTAGAATTCCAGAGCCATGTACCCATCAATGTTGAAGGCCCTGTGTCCATCCTACTTCCCTGACCCTAACATAAACACACAGAGCAAATAGATAAGATCATGTTAAAGGAGTCCCTTCAATATCAGCAATTAGGTGGAGGAAGAGAAATTAGGAAAACAGCAGTCAGAAGTAAAACAAAAATGTGTGGTGTCCCAGAAGTCAAGTCAAGGGAAAAAGGTGTTTCCAAAGGTAGATGTAGTCAGCTGAGCTGCTGAGAGATGAAGTCATGAGTGAAAATGGAGACTGGCTGGCTTTAGCAATGAGAAGATTATTGTCATCTCTCACAGAGTACGTGGAGTCAAGTCTTAACACTGTATTGGACCTCATTGCTGGATATTTGTCTATCACATCTATTTCACCTTCTGAACTTTTCACAGCCTTCTGTGGTCTGGTTTCTAACTGTTGCATTAAAACTGTCTCCGCTAAGAGCATCAACATTCTCATCAAAATCAGTGGATAGTTTTTATTTCTATTCTAACTGATCTTTTAGCCATATCTGAAGTCTGAGTTCTCTACTTAGAAATGTTCTTTGGCTATCTTAACCAACTCTACTGTACCCTTTTGGGGTTCATCTTAATCTGTGCATCTCTTAAATAGTTATATTTCTCCAAATGCTGTCTTTCCTTGCTTTTTATCAGTGCCATAGATAATGCCTATAACTTCTGTCCTCCAGTATCTTTCTTTTTCTATCTTTTCTTCATATGGAAGCCAGA
Source organism: Peromyscus eremicus (assembly GCF_949786415.1). Lineage (NCBI taxonomy): Eukaryota > Metazoa > Chordata > Mammalia > Rodentia > Cricetidae > Peromyscus > Peromyscus eremicus. The sequence goes on along the minus strand of NC_081425.1, from coordinate 67,429,782 downwards.
AGAACCTTTCTAAATGGAAGTATGGTTATTGTATTTGCTTATTTATTTATTGTGCTGGGAATCAAATCTTGGGCTTGGTGTATTATTGACAAGTACTCTACTGCTGACTTACGAATTATTTGTATAAATAATTTTTGCCTTTGGGCCTTTGTATATGCAGTTCCATCTATCTAAAACATTCTTGTCATTAAACATATACATGGATAAATATATACACTATACCTACACTGAATTGCATTATAAATTTTTGCTTTCTTCTCCATCCTCCCTTGAAGGCAATAACACTATCAGAGCTATTAATTTTATGACTTATTAGCTCCTGACAAAGTATGAACAACACTGAAGGATTTAATATCTTTAAGAAGAATCATAGGGGGCTACAGAGATGGCTCAGTGGTTAAGAGCACTGACTGCTCTTCCAGAGGACATGGGTTTGATTCCTAGTACCACATGCTGGCTCACAGCCATCTGTAACTCTAGATGGCTCTAGATCTGATACCCTCTTCTGTCTGGTTTTCCCAGGTACTGAATGCACATGGTTCATAGACAAAACACATTCACATAAAATAAATCTTTTTTTTTGTTTTGGTTTGGCTTGGTTTTTCAAGACAGTGTTTCTCCGTGTAGTCCTGGCTGTCCTGTAACTTACTCTGTAGACCAGGCTATCCTTGAACTCACAGAGATCCACCTGCTCTTGCTTCCTGAGTGCTGGGATTAAAGGTGTGCGCCATCACTGCCTGGCTGATAAAAATAAATCTTAAAAAAAAAAAAGATAGGGTTAGGGTCCCCATATTCCTTTAAGGGTTTACCTTCAGTGACATAACTTTTTCCAGTAGACTTCACTTCCTAAAACTTTACCATCTCCCATTATGCCACAGACTGGTGACAAAGTCTTCAACATAAGAACCTTTAAAGCACATTTAGGATCCAAACCATGTCAGGACCTCTATATTAAAATCAGAGACAAAAACAAAATAAATACTTCTACATATTGTGCAACAGCCCTCAATCAATCAGTAGTTTTGAAGGGCTGCAGAGGTGGCTCAGTGGTTAAGAGAGCAAGTTCTGCTCTTCCAGAAGACCTGAGTTTGCCTCCCAGCATCCATGTTGGGAGGCCCAGAAACATCTGTAACTCTAGAGCTTCTTCTGGCCTCCATGGGCACCCCTAACCCCCCACCCACAAACACACACATAAATAGAAATGATTTTTTAAGTTTTGAAACTATTTTTTATACCACTGGGAATTGAATTCAGGGCTTCACAGGAGGTAGGCAAACAGTCTCTACCTCTCAGCTACATCCCCAGCCTTTTAAATGTTATTTAATGAAAAATCTCATTAAGTTACCTCGACAAGTCTTCAAACTTGTGATTCTCTTGCCTCAGCCTCCTGAATACCTGAGATTATGAGTGTGCATGATCATGCCTAGCTTTAAAACATTGTCATAGATAGCTTCAAATATATTAAAACCCAGAAAATATAGTGATATGTATAATATAATGAATTTCCATGTATTAATTATCATATTTCAACAATTGTAAACTGATGGCCAAATTTTTCCCTTATCTTCTACTATCCCAACCAGATGATCCCAAGTCAGACATTTTATCATGTTAAATGTAAATATTTTCATGTTTATCACTTAAGGTAAGGATTCTTTTCTTAAATATTTCCTAATATTATCAAATAATTACTGAGTATTCACATTTCCTCAGTTATCTCATGTTCATTCTCATGAAAGAAAGAAAGAAGAAACTTGAAGTCAGGTGGTGGTGGTGCCTGCCTTTAATACTAGCACTGGGGAGGCAGAGACAGGTAGATCTCTGTGGGTTAAAGGCCAGCCTAGCATATAACAAGTTCCAGGATAGCCAGGGGTTTTTAATAAGACCTAGTCTCAAAACAAAAGGAATTATGTTCTGTGTGTTAAATAAAATGTATAGATAGACTAGATAGGTTAGACTGAGCTGTCACAATAGGCCCAACAGACCAAACCAAATAGACTTAGTCATGCAGAAGTTCCATGCCACCAAGTCCAAACTAAGTTATCTGACTGCCTGAGAAGGGTGGAGAGGGAAAAGAAAAGAGGAAAAATTGCCAACTCTAAACATGCCAGTTTTCTCTATCATGACCCTTTCTGCTTTTATCTTTATAAGGAAATTTGCTTTGAAGTTACTCATATGAAGAGAGCATGGTATTACATACTTATGACTCCAAGACTTGGAAGACTGAGGCAATAGATCATGAATCTGAGGTCAGCTGGACTACACAGAAAGATCTTCTCTTTAAAAAATTTTACTAGTCTGTTTTTTTCTGTTTCTGTTCTCTTCAGCCCTTTTTAGCCTCTAAAGCCAACTCTGCTCAGTTCTTCAGGATCCGTCTGTTTTATAGAGAGATACTGCCTAATTTAAGAATCATAAACAACACAGCCCTGCTTTAGCCATAGGGAATACCATGATCCCCAATGGATTCATGAAGCTGTAGATAGTACTAAAATTTATATGTGCTGTGCTTTTCCTCTGCACATGTAAACCTATAATAAAGCTGAGCTTGTAAATTAGGCACAGTAAGAGATTCACAGTGCAAACATTGAAGTGCTTCTTTTTCCTTCTTCACAGTTTCATGGTGTGCTGGCTTGTTTTATGTCAACTTGACACAAGCCAGACATCTGGGAAAAGGGAACTTCAATTAAGAAAGTGCCCTCGGCCGGGCGTTGGTGGTGCACGCCTTTAATCCTAGCACTTGGGAGGCAGAGCCAGGCGGATCTCTGTGAGTTCGAGGCCAGCCTGGGCTACCAAGTGAGTTCCAGGAAAAGGCGCAAAGCTACACAGAGAAACCCTGTCTCGAAAAACCAAAAAAAAAAAAAAAAAAAAAAAAAAAGTGCCCTCACCAGATTTACTTGTGGTGCATTTTTTTGATTTATGGTGGATGAGAGAGACCAGCTCACTGTGGGTTGTGCCCCCCTGGGTGGTGCCCTGGGTGCTGTAAGAAAGCAGGATGAGCAAGCCATGAGGAGCAAGCCAGTAAGCAGCACTCCTCCATGGCCTCTGTATCAGTTCCTGCCTCCAGGTTCCTGCCTTGTTTTAAGTTCCTGCCCTAACTTCATTTGATGATCAGCTGTGATACGGAAATGTAAGCTAAGTTCCTTACATCCCCAAGTTGTTTTTGGTCATAGTGTTTTATCACAGCAGTAGAAACCCTAAGACATGGATAGATTTGTTGTTACCAAAATCTCCTATTTATTTATTACATATACAGTATTCTATCTGCATGTATGCCTGCATGCCAGAAGAAAGCACCAGATCTCATTACAGATGGTTGTGAGCCACCATGTGGTTGCTGGGAATTGAACTCAGGACCTCTGGAAGAGCAGCCAGTGCTGCTTAACTGCTAAACTGCTTAACTGCTGAGCCATCTCTCCAGCCCTGTTCTTACCAAATCTTAACAACTCCCACTCATTATTTTTTGCCCTCTCCCTTAAGTTGAGAACTTGTACCTTTTCACTTAAAGGAAGCACTTCATGGCTTCCTGTTGGTATATCCAAATTGCCAGCATCATTTTAAGTACAGTAAGGGTTACTCAAACATAAGGACTACAAGGATTGATTGGAAAATATTTCAAACCAAACTGCACCTTGGGCAACTGAAACCCCAGAAAAGTAAAGCCTTCAGTAAGTGCTGTTTAAAAAAAAAAAAAAAAAAAAAAAAAAAAAAAAAAAAAGCCTGTTAGTATCCTTAAGCTAAATTTTATACTTTTTTTTTGTTGTTGTTGTTTTTTGTTTTTCGAGACAGGGCTTCTCTGTGTAGCTTTGCACCTTTCCTGGAACTCACTTGGTAGCCCAGGCTGGCCTCGAACTCACAGAGATCCGCCTGCCTCTGCCTCCCGAGTACTGGGATTAAAGATGTGCGCCACCACCGCCCGGCTTACACATTTTTTTTTTTTTAAGACAAGATCTCACTATGTAACTGTGGTTGGTCTGGAACTTGCTATGTAGACCAGACTTGCCTTAAACTCACAGATCCACCTGCCTCTGCCCTCCAAGTGTTGAGATTAAAGGCATGTGCCATTATCACCCAGCTAAAGTTTTGTACATTTTAAAATTTTGTGTGAATGCAATAATGTGGTGGTTGAATGAGAATAGCCCCCATAAGCTCATATATTTGTATACTTAGTCCTCATTGGTGTGCTGCTTGGATTGATTAGGAGGTAAGGCCATGTTAAAGTCTATGTGTCCTTGTTGGAGGAGATGTGTTACAGAGGGGTGGGCTTTGAGGCTCAAAAGCCCACACCAGGCCCAGTCCAGTGTCTGTCTGTCTCTCTCTCTGTGCCTGCTGCCTGTGAACCAGGATGTAAATACTCCGATACTTCTCCAGCACCATGCCTGCCTGTTTGCCACCATGCTCCCTGCCATGATGGTCATGGACTAACCCTCTGAAACTGTAAGCAAGCCCCCAATTCTTCCTTTTATGAGTTGCCTTGATCATGGTGTCTTTTCACAGCAATAGAACCGTAACTAAGGGGTGTGTGTGTGTGTGTGTGTGTGTGTGTGTGTGTGTCTGTGCGTCTGTGTGTGTCTGTGTCTGTCCGTCCACAAAGGTATGGACATGCCATACCACATGTGTGGAGGTCAGATGACTACTTGCAGGAGTCTCTCTTTTCCTTCTACCGTGTGAGTCATTCGGCACTCACCAAAGCCATCTCACCAGTCTGGTCTGCCTGTCCTCTTTATCACAGGCCTTGCTTTGCAGCCTACCAATGAAGCTCAGGCTGGCCTCAGACTTACAACTCCTACCTTAGCCTCACAGAGCTAAAATTGAAGGCATGAGCTACCAAATTCAGCTAAGATTTTCAATGCCTTGTCATAACTAATTTCATCCCATGTTGATCCCACAGCTAGAACTAGAATGTTGGGGATATTGTGCCTTATTACATCTATTTTTAGTAACTTACTTCCAAACACCTTCTCCCACCATCTCAGATAACTCCTAAGAGTTTAAGTGATTTTTTTCTGCTTCTGCTCTGTTCAGTTTTTCTAAAATTGACGTTTTATAAACAAATTAAATGAGGGGAAAAAGTTTATGAGAAGAGTATTAATGCCTTGGGAAGCCCTTGATAAAGGGTTTCTAGTCTGAATAGTGGAAAACAGATGAGACATAAAATTCTGCTGTGTATTCAAAATAAAGCCTGACACAGCTAAAACACTTTGTAAATATTAACTCTTTATCTGATTCAACAATCCTATGATAGGTACATTAGTGTAGCAAATGGTAAAATAACACAAAAGATAGTTAGGTATCTATATCCAGAAATAAACCAGAAAATTTTAAAAGTTCAGAAATAAATACTCACCTTTTATGCCCTTCCTCCTTGAGACAAGATGTCACAGCCCAGACCAGCTTCAAATTCATGATGTAGCCAGCCAAGGCTGGCCTCCAACTCCTCATCCTTCTGCCTCCACCTCACCTCCCGAGTGCTGGGATGGGTGGGTGGCATCATACCTGGTCACATCTTCACCTGTTACTGAAACAGCACAAACATCCTTCCAGTATCGTAGTCTTAAGTGTATTATGGAAACTACATTGTAATAGCTAACAATGTGGAAACTAAATTAATCAAGTAAGTAGGTAAGTTAGAACCAATTAGGAGCTTGAAAAGTACTCGTTTTTATTATGTATGCTATATTTAATTATTCCCCACTTTGGAAATATTAGCATTTTGCAAAATGCTTTTGCCCAGTAATATTTTGGTTTTTTGTTTGTTTGTTTTTGCTCAAGATAAGTGAATGTATATATAAAATATCTACAATGCCTGAACATTGCTACTAAGATAAGCGATAGGAGAAAGCCAATGTCCTAAAATGGAAAGCTTTGGCTCTCCCTAGTGTTGAACTCTATAGTTTTGGGGAGTCACAAGGTATGCTAGAGGGTCTAGGAAAAGAAGAGCAGTTCTAAACTTTGTTGTCAAAAGTAACAGGAAGGAGTTATAAAAGTATATGCCAAAGACCTCTTTTTTCCTAGTAGGTGTGGTGTTTCCAGAAGAAACAAACCGATCTTCTTATTGCCTTTTACAAGGACAGAATTGCAAAATTAGAAGCAGCTGTGAAGGAGGCCCA